>NC_088648.1:9332949-9415449 GCF_964019385.1 Sycon ciliatum | reverse complement strand
GACACCCACGTCCGTTCTTGACCGGCAACATTTCCCCCGGCATGTGCAACTAAATGTACATGTATTCGATATTTCCTCCATATTTCCACTGTGCTTGGTTTCCATGCATTTTCTTCTCATGCTTAATATGAAAGCTGCAGGGTTCTAGCCAAAGGGGGGGGGGGGGGGGGGTAGGGGGGCGCAGTGCCCCCTACTCTGTTTGCGCGCCCCCCTATGAAAAATTGCCGCCCCCCCTACTCATTTTCCGATTTCGTGTTTTTCATGCATAGATGGTTCATAAAGGCACATTTATCTGGGGCTTTGTCGTTGCTGTGTCATCATCTATGTGCCATGCGCTACTTGATGTACCAGCCTGCTATGCCGGATACCGCCAGCCATGCATCGACCAGGCGCCAGGCGCGAACTGATGGTGGTGGTGGTGAGAAGGAGAGCTCTGTGCCAGAACTTTGCAGCCTAGAGAGCGTGTGTGGGCAGGCGTGTGTTTACCGCCATATTGCCAGGTGTGTCTTTACCACCATATTTATCAACCATAAGTACAGCTGCAGTGGTGTCTTCAGCTTCATTCTTTAGTGAACTGATTGGATTATTCTACACTTTAGTGAACTGATTGGATTATTCTACACTTTAGTGAACTGATTGGATTATTCTACACTTTAGTGAACTGATTGGATTATTCTACACTTTAGTGAACTGATTGGATTATTCTACACTTTAGTGAACTGATTGCGAAAATACTTACTAATTTGGAGATGATAATGCCCGACCATGGTTAGTCTGACAACGTTAAGGTGAACGCTGGCCGAAGCTAAAGCAAGCAACACAGAAATACATATACGTCTCCATTATTCTATGAAGCATAACCGCGGACAAGGGGTCACTATAGCAAAACCTGGCAAGGACAATGCGACCACTCGCACAAGGCCACCACCTGTCCGAGAATACCACTGCAACCAGGACCAAGGGATGCTATTTCCAGTCTAGTGAGTAATGACCCTGGATAAGGAGACCACCTGGTAACAGAGACCACGTTTTGAAGGTCCTTTGAACCGTGTTCATGATTGTATGTTCCTCTTCCTCCTTTTCTTATGTCACTATCTTCATCATTTTGCGAGAACTGTGGCAATACGCCCAGTGAGAAGGCAGATTTTGCCTGTGCTTCCGGTGAAGTAAAATAAAGCTAAACAAACAAATAAACAAACAAACAAACAAACAACCAACCAACCAACCAACCAACCAACCAAACAAACAAACAACCGTCATCCTGGCCAGGTTTCACTGTAGCCGCAAAGTAGCAATGAATAGGTTTGATTGTGCGGCGCACACAGACACAGTGCACAACAGTTAAAAAAGCCTTGTTTTGTGCTGAAAACACGTTGCTTGGTTGACAGCATGTTACAAGGCGGAGGACACACTGTGTTCGGAAACAGTGCTCCTTACTACAATACAACCTTCACGGACCGGTTGGCGGAGCCCCGGTCTTGTCACCATTTGAACCATATGGGGGGGGGGGGTTAGCTCTGGTTTAATAAAAAAACAAGAAAAGTCACACACCTCCCTAGTAAAATGAGGGTCAGAACCAGGGCCAACCCCCATACGGTTCAAATGGTGGCAAGACCGGGGCTCTGCCAACCGTGGATGGTTGTAGTTAGGGGCGTTGTTTCCTAACACAGTGCTTCCTGCAGTCTACAAAACAACGTACTGTAAAAGCCATTATTCTAACGAGGCGCTTATATAACGATTTCCCAAAATTGACTAGTTTACGTGTACCAAAGGTAACGATTCTCACTCATTCTCAACGCTCAATAGGACAGTATATGTATCGATTTCTGTATAACGATTTCTATTTAACGACAGATTTCTCCTCGTTAACTCGTTAGAGCTAGCGCTTCGTTATATTATATATATAGCTTTTACAGTACACAACAGGGTAGCAAGCGACTGCAGTACAGTAAAACCCATCAAGGCCACCACTCGGATAAGGCCACCACTCGGATAAGGCCACCACTCGGATAAGGCCACCACTCGGATAAGGCCACCACTCGGATAAGGCCACCACTCGGATAAGGCCACCACTCGGATAAGGCCACCACTCGGATAAGGCCACCACTCGGATAAGGCCACCACTCGGATAAGGCCACCACTCGGATAAGGCCACCACTCGGATAAGGCCACCACTCGGATAAGGCCACCACTCGGATAAGGCCACCACTCGGATAAGGCCACCACTCGGATAAGGCCACCACTCGGATAAGGCCACCACTCGGATAAGGCCACCACTCGGATAAGGCCACCACTCGGATAAGGCCACCACTCGGATAAGGCCACCACTCGGATAAGGCCACCACTCGGATAAGGCCACCACTCGGATAAGGCGACCACTCGGATAAGGCCACCACTCGGATAAGGCGACCACTCGGATAAGGCGACCACTCGGATAAGGCCAACACCTAGCCCAAAGGACCAGTGCAACCGGGCATCCAGGCAAACGAAGACCATACTAAACGCGTCTATAGTCTTCTACGAAGTAATTATCCAGGGAGTCTCGTACTACTCCCTCGATCGATCTCACACGACGTGTACATAATTACGGTGTAATGACGCGCAAGAGAAAGTGACCATGGTGATTCGGTCGCGTGCCAAGAAAGCCATCAACAGAAGAGAAAAAGAGACATCGGCATGCAGCGAGAAAAAAACAAACAAACCCAATGATCGCGACCATGGTGACCTCGGGAGGAGATCAAGATACATGTACAACTTTTCTAATCATTATCTTGCTGAAGGGTTCATGCTCATTTGGACTGTTTTTCGGCTTGAGTGAAGTCAGTTCAGTGTTGAGTGAAGTCAGTTCAGTGTTGAGTGAAGTCAGTTCAGTGTTGAGTGAAGTCAGTTCAGTGTTGAGAAATGAATGACAAGTGGCTTGTACTTTGTAATTCTATTTGCACGATGTCGAAGATGGCGTTTTCTTCTGCGCCCGACTTATTTTGTGCAGGCACAATGTTCTGCTGGGGAAGCAGGGAAGCATGACCTCGACGAAGGAGGAAAAGGATCATTGCCGTGTGAGCGAGATTCTGCATCAAGCGCTGCACAAACCGGTTTTCCTGCTGCAAGTAGCACACGAGGAGCCGCGCAGATCTCTCCTTCATCGGGAGAGTCACGAGATGAACGAGAGATCTCCGCTCTCGGCGAGGCATTGAGAAGTCTCAAGAAAAAAGAACACCAGGGCAGCTTGTCGGTCATCCAGAGTCTTCTCCCGAAGAAGTCACTTGACAGCGATCCACATACACACCCACATTCACATACACATAGCTTCTGAACTGCCAAGCACATGTACATGTAGCTCACCGAACATCTTTCCTCCTTTGCTTCTTTCCTTCCATACTCACACAAACAAACCTGCTCTTTTACGACGAACTCCTCTATACGACACATTGTCCTGCCAGGCTTCCCCTGTTGCTCGAGGTGCCCACTCCTCACTGAGTTCCATGCATGAGAGGATGCACGTTGCCACGGGTTACTACTGCATGAGAGGATGCACGTTGCCACGGGTTACTACTGACTAGTTTCACCTCTTGATTGATCGAATTTGTAAATTCATATCGAGTGCTACATCAGTTGCAAGCGCGTGAATAGCTGCAAAATCTCTGAAAATGTTGTCTCGATCTGACCAGCCGTTCAAGAGTTATGGCCGAAAATGTGCCCTTGCAAGGAAAGATTTTTTGTTGCACGCTGTCATTTTTTGCCAGCACTGTATTTGAATCTGGGCAGACCGTGTGCAACTTGTCGTATCATGGAAACACGCGAAAGTGAGCAGAATTTTGCTCCAAGTCCAAAAAATCACGTTTTTTAGCCATGTATTGCGGGGCTGCACGGCAGCGGTAATACTAGTAATTGCATGTACAATCATGTACATGCGGGGACTGGGGAGTACAGCAATATTACCGGTACCTATATTTGGGGAAACCACAAATTGTGATACGTACAGAACGCCAAAACCAATCGGGAGTACGGTCACGTGCTACAATTTGATACTACACTGTACTACACTGTACTACAGTCAGACATCGCCGCTTATCCGGTCCTCTTTCATCCGGATCCCTCGCCATCCGGAAGAAAATAGCTGATCGCAGATGTACAGCATACGTGATGCATCCCACAAAACCGGTGTTTGATTATCCGGTTCCCTCGCATCTCCGGACATTTTGTGGAAAACAGATGTGTGCGGTTAAGCGAGGTCTGACTGTACTACGAATCGTACTAGTCCCCGATGTGAGTGCATGGAGGCAGCGCACCACGCCCCTGACCCTCAGAAAAATGATCAGGGTTGCATACTCTTGGTTGCGAGATCAAGAAGGCCAATAATAGAGACTCACCGAGATCAAAGAGGCGAACTCTCTTCGTGGTAGATAGCAGCATGAAGACGTGTGCGAGAAGAGCGTAGATGACCAGATCCCAATACTCTGCTATAACGTTACGGACAGTCTTCGGAATCAGCACAAAATGGAGCACTCAGCCAACACACACGACCCATAAAGAGTTAAAGATCCTTTGCTTTTCAATTAATTTGTTTCAAGTCCGTATGAGCAACTAGCCCTTTCCCAAAGGTGCTCTTTTAATTCACACTTACAAGTAGTGCTTTTCGCGTCCCTCAAAATATGCTGAAAAAGTGCTCTTTTTCAGTGAAGCATAGCCATTATGCATGTTCAGATATGAACTCAAGCTGAGAAATGAATACGCACTCTTCCATTTATGGGTCCACGAAAGGCAAAACAGGAAGTAAAGTTCAAAAAACCCACTTTTTACAGCATTGTGTAGCGTACAAGCTTCACCAACTGTTACTTGTTGCCCCCCAAAAAGCGGCGTGCCAAGGCCCATCTAGCACTCTGAAACTGTGATCGCATGCATGAGCAAACAGATTTTAGCACTTTTTCAGCTAAAAAAGCGAAAAAAGGGCGAAAAAGGGCGAGCACCTTTGGAGTTTGGGAAAGGGCTATGAGTATGAGCAACTATTACTTATAGCCTCCGTCGTACCATACGACGTTGTGCTACTATCATGCATACCTGTAATGATCCAGACATAGACCAGGTTCCCAATCGCGCCTCATTTAGGAGGCAAATGGGGACTTTCGAAAAAGAGCGAATAGGACTAAAGCCAAAGGGAGGAAAGGACGAACATAGAACGTCCAGTCCAGGGCAGAGCCTCAACGTGCAACACCGACAGCACCATTTAAAATCTTCTGTCATAGCATTGACTTGATTGGTACACCCTTGATGAGCAATCATTGATTTACATGCTTGTAAATAAAAAAAAACTGAACAAACCAGAGAAAACTCAGATGGAGAGCCAAGGATTAAAATAATAAAAGAGGACCAAAAGTTTACAAGTTATCCGTTTTGTCAAACACTAACGGTTATAAGCAGAATACTGTTGAGTCAAAAATGTGCAACAATTAGCACAAAACTGACTGATGAGATCATGACATTCAACGACCTGATGCTTAGTTGCATCACGTCTAGAATGCGCAAACCAGCAGCCTCCAACTTGGAAGGTTCTAAGTTATGAAGTAACGTAAGAAAGGGGAAGGTGAGCGCACCCTAGACGAAAACAACTTCGTGATCGCGTAACTCCCGGCCTCTTTTGCTTATCTCTGATAACATGAACCTCCCAAGTTGGGTGGTCGTTGTTTCGCGTTTCCGAAGTGAGCTGTGGCCGTCCTGTGCCGTGGTCCTTCGTCCTTCATCACCATCTTGTCATAGCTAACATTCTTAGTTCGCTGTGATGTTTAGCTTGTTTTCGTCTAGGGTGCGCTCACCTTCCCCTTTCTTACGTTACTTCATAACTTAGAACCTTCCAAGTTGGAAGGCTGCTGGTTTGCGCATTCTAGACGTGATGCCAGCTAAGCATCAGGTCGTTGAATGTCATGATCTCATCAGTCAGTTTTGTGCTAATTGTTGCACATTTTTGACTCAACAATATTCTGCTTATAACCGTTAGTGTTGGACAAAACGGATAACTTGTAAACTTTTGGTCCTCTTTTTTTAACTTAAACAAGAGAAAGAAAGAAGTAAGGACAAAGTGATAACACATAACATCAGTACATTTCACCTAGAACATTAACGGCCAAGCTTGGCCGCACCAAACACAACACATTACTTGAACAATTTCAACCCAATTATACTATCTTTCCGTACACACAAATTAGGCTTGTACAGACGCTGATAGATGGCTTCCAAAACTTTTAACTGTAGTCCATAACCATGACGACCACGGCACAATACAGTGAAAGAAGAGTCGGAATACGATTTGCAACAATCAGGACTAGCTAGCAGATGATTGTACACTGAAGACTTGCTACCACGAAACCTACGCACAACACTAACATTCTCACCGGCACTCTCATGATCACTCCCATCATCGCTCTCCGACTCACTGCTTCCTTCGCCGTCCGTTCCATCACCCGCTTCCTCTGCGCTCTCTCTGCTTCGTCCATCCCGCCTGACCCGGTCCATTGAACTTGCCTCGGCCGTCAGCCTGCTGTCACGTCCCTCCTTTCGCCCTTGTCCGTTGAGTGCGTAGCTTCTGTTGTAGTTGGCTGTTGATCGTCTTGGTCTTTCAATAGTGGGCTTGGATGGCGGATTAGTTGTGGTTGCTATAGATTTCGTTGTTGGTGTTGGTATGGGAGCCACTGATACGCAAGGTGGGTCTTTTTGAGACGGCATTTGTAGTGTTAATGCCACTGTCGGTGTTGCTCGCGGTCTGTCACTGGCAAGCTCCACCGCCGCAAGAACCGACAAGGGCGAAAGGAGGGATGTGACAGCAGGGTGACGGCCGAGTCAAGTTCAATGGACCGGGTCAGGCGGGATGGACGAAGCAGAGTGAGCGCAGAGGAAGCGGGGGATGGAACGGACGGCGAAGGGAGCAGTGAGTCGGAGAGCGATGATGGGAGTGATCGTGAGAGTGCCGGTGAGAATGTTAGTGATGTGCGTAGATTTTGTGGTAGCAAGTCTTCACTGTACAATCATCTGCTAGCTAGTCCGGATTGTTGCAATTCGTATTCCGACTCTTCTTTTACCGTATTGTTCCGTGGTCGTCATGGTTATGGACTACAGTTAAAAGTTTTGGAAGCTATCTATCAGCGTCTGTACAAGCCTAATTTGTGTGTACAGAAAGATAGTATTGGTTGAAATTGTTCAAGTAACGTGTTGTGTTTGGCGCGGCCAAGCTTGGCCGTTAATGTTCTAGGTGCAATGTATTACATGCTTGTTCCTTTCTTTCTTTCTTTCTTACTTTCTTATCCAACATTTCATACTCACTTTGCGCACTTCCTCTCTTCTCCTTTGGGTAATCCGGAAACGAGAGAGCTTGGAAGCTCAGGGCCCTACGCTATTCTTTTTTGCCTAGCTCATCATGCATATTATTAGAACTGATGGAAATGTTTTTTTCAATTGATTGGCTATCCTGAGTGTTTTACAATGCCCAACCATACCACAACGAACTGATCGGCTACATCATTGTATTGCAAAAAGTTTCCTCCAATTGTTCGAATAACATGCATGATGAGCTTACTGCTAGGCAAAAAAAGCATAGTTCGTATGATGCTAACCATAATGCTCCAAAAACTGCCTTATAAATAATGCTTCAGCAAGGGATATAATGCTCTTGGTTTGGGACAAAAATGGAAAAAAGTCTGCACATTGTCAAACTTCCAGGAAATTATGCATATCGTCGATCTGCCTCTGAAGCTGCCACATTATCTCTTACGAGCTCCACCACTTCTTAGCACTATGTATATAATTAAAAGTCCAAGTTTTTATTACAGCTTCTTTATTAGCCGTAAATCCAAGGTCGAGACCTTTATTATATTAAAATCATCTGATAAAGGCCGACACACAAAAGCTGCCTATGTGGTGTTGCTATGACTACCCGTTACCGCGGCGCAACGTTATTATTATGAGTCTTTATTCCACTCCAAATTGAAAATAAAAATATAAATTGGAGGTATTACACTAACTCACCGGACTTATCATAGCCAAAGGTAAGCAGCACGGAATAATATATGGAAAAAAGTAAGGTAGAGAGAGAGGAAGGGAGAAAGGCGCATGTACCATCACAGTCATTAAAGCTCAGAGGTATCATGACAACAGGTATTGCAGAAAGGGGAGCATCAGAAGTTGGCGAAAAATTCAGGCCGGCAAAGCTCATCACTGGGCACAACCTCCAATGCGTACCCACAGAAAGATCAAATACGAATACCCACAGAAATACCACAGTGTTTCAATTACAAACTAAAACGAATACAATAACATACAGAGCATAAAAAGCCCACCGGGGACAGCGAAGAGCCCTATGCTGCACCCAAAACAGATCTTAGAATGGCCATCGAGCCAAGGATAGCAGCCTGCTGCAGTTCATGAAGGTGCCGCTCTTCTCCACATAGCTGCTTAATTGAGGTAGCCGCTTCCTTCGTCAGGCCACTAAGAGCACCAACTATGATGGGCACTACGGACACTGCCTCTCGCTGCCAAATCTGCCCAATTTCCACTGCGAGGGGCAAGTACTTCGCTCTCTTTTCAGCATGTTTTAGTGTTACTCTATGATCCAGTGGCACACTGACATCAATAAGTTGGACTGACTTGCCATCGTCCCACACAAGATCCGGCCGATTTGCTCCAACCATCCTATCTGTAGGGATTGGCATTTCCCACATTAACTTACGGCCTTCACTATCCTCGACGTAGTGTGGCAAGTGGCCAGGGGGAGCAGGAGATACCAGTCTGTAGCGATGACAGAGTGCCCGGTGGACTATAGCGGCAAGACGATTACGGCGAGTAATGTATGCCGTCCGTGCCAACACGGGGCAGCATGCCAAAATATGGTCAACAGTCTCCCCCGGACCTCCGCACAAACGGCACACGTCCACCACGGAAGTGTCGCCAATAACCGATCTCTGGTAGTTCCTGGTATTAACCACCTGATCCTGAGCAGCAAATACGGATGACTCAGTGGATGGACGCAATGTTGGAGACTTTAAGAAGTTGAATGAGAGAGGCATGTCCAATACACCGCCACTCCTCTGCCAATAGCGACCATGCAGGGGCTTCTGCCGCAGAGAAGCTTGGGTGGTGGTTCTGATAGCAGACTTAACAACGCCAGTTGTTGCACCTCCGATGTCCAGGATGTTGAAGTGCTCCATTGCCGTGGCCGCCCGGGAGATGATCGACTTTGTAGGCGGAAGATTTTCATGATGAGCATGCAGCGCAGCAATCAGCGGCAGGTCAGAGTGCGCCTGGAGATACCTAGACAGGCGTATGTATTTCCTCTCCAGCAGGTGCTCAACCGATACAATCCCTCGGCCGCCCTCAGATCTCGGCAGGTGAAAGCGGATGGTGGAAGATCGTGGGTGGTGTGCTCCCACTGCGCGGAGCGCACTTCGGACATTCCTGTCGAAGGTTGCAATAGCATCCTTCATCCATGGCACAATACACAAGCCATACGACAGCACTGGGATGACATAAGAGTTAATAGCACGAGAGAGGTTGCAGGCGTTGAGAGATGTGTGGGTCACCAGCCGCAATCGCCTCCTGAACTCTTTGGTGGTGGCCACCTTAACAGACTGTTCCGCCATGCCAAAACACTCCCTTATGCCAAGGTAGGCATACACGGAGCCGTCCGCCAAGGAGGCAATGCTGGAGGCTTGATCCACATTGACAGTTGCTGGCTGATCCGGATCAACAGCACCATGTGGGCACACAAGCTTAGCACACTTTGCTGGAGAAAGCTCCATTCCAATGGATTTCCCAACGCACGATACTATGTTGATCATTGAGTTAAGCTGCTTACTGGTTGCGGCCATCATCTTCACATCATCCATGTACCATAAGTGGGATACGGTTGTTGTCCGCTGAAGTCCGCACGCATATCCAAAGCCACTTCTGCTGAGTTCACCTGATATTGGATTCAATCCAAGACAGAAGAGCAGAGGGGATAACGAGTCACCTTGGAAAATGCCTCGCCGGATCGGTATTGCCTCACTCATGTCAGCTCCCAAGCGCAGCCGGGTACGCCACTGCGATGAGAGCACAGACAAGAGCGAAGTGATCTTGGGGTGGAATTTGTACAGACGTGTGACTTCGACCAGCCACTCCTGCGATAGGCTGTCGAACGCTTTCCTAAAATCCAACCAAGCCATTGCCAAGGTGCGGTGATGACGCCTAGCATCCTGGGTAATCATAGCATTGATCAGCAGCTGGTCAGTGCAGCCTCCTCGGTTACGAGTACAGCCAGTTTGTTCATGGGCCAGAATGTCATTGGTCTGGATATGGATCCACATCAACTCACCAATCACGGAGGTGAATAGCTTGTACATGGCTGGCAGACAGGTGATTGGTCGCCAATTCTGCGGCTGGGTTAGGTCTCCTTTCTTTGGGATCATGACCGTCTGGCCCAGTGAAAACCACGCTGGGGCATCCAGCTCACCATCCAGAAGCAGCTGGAAATTTCGAAGTAGAGCTGGATGGAGAGCAGTAAATTTTTTAATCCAGAATGGCGGGATCTGGTCACAACCAGGAGCACGCCAGTGTGGCATCTTGGAGGTCGCAGCAGACATAAGGTCAGCAGTAATGACAGCAGATTCCTGGGCATGGATGGCCTCTGCGTACGTGCCTTCACGCTGGATCCAGGCCTGTTATTATTGTTGAGTTCGAAATAGGACGACTGACGACATATCCAGACATTACAACGGGAACAGGTTAGTGGGAACGACATTTATTATACTAGTAGACGACGAGACAAGAGACCAAGACGAACGAAACGACTACATTGAAGAGTGAGAGAAGAGAGAAAGAGATCAAGTCTAAACGGCAAGATAAAGGGCCTGGGTAGCTATGGCAAATATGGGCGCGCAAGTAGCTACCCAGGCCAACGGAGCAAAAGGAGACAAAAGGTGCGTACGCAAGTGCATGCAGGCCAGCTAGTAAAGGTACGGGAGGAGGTACCTAACATACCACCCCTCCATGAAAAAAAAATCCCGCGTCCTCGCGGAGAGAAAAAAAAGAGAGAAAAAGATTTAAAAAAAAATGACTGATGGAGAAAACACACACACACACACACAACGCACGGGCCTCACAAAAGTGTGGACTAAAAAATGCACTACAGATCATTACAACCGTCAACGTTCCTGTACTACTCATACTATAGTGTGTACATTGCCAATAACAACGGGCCCAAACGCCCCTTCAAAACATGGCCCAAAAAATAACTATTGGAGTTCGACGAGGGACTTGAATTGTATTCTGATGACTAGTATTTTGCACGGCTAATAGAGCCTAGTTACACTTTAATATACGACATAAATAAGAGAGCGTGGCTCACCATGATCGGACCCCTAATATTAATGAAGGACACCCGCGCGCACACACACTACAAAAATAATTCACGAAAATAAATTTGACGAAGAAGGAACGCATACAAAAAAAAAAAAGAGAGAAAGGTAGCTGACCTGCATGGCTTGAACGACACGAGGTTGATATAGACGAGACGATGTTGGCGTAGGAGAGACGAGGTTGATAGAGACGAGACGAGGTTGGCGTAGGAGAGACGAGACTGACATGGACGAGACGAGGTTGACATAGACGAAACGAATGGCGGTTGAGGACGGCTGGGCATGGGATGATCTCAGGGTCGTGGGTCGATCAATAATCGGGCGCCAATGTTGAGTTCGAAATAGGACGACTGACGACATATCCAGACATTACAACGGGAACAGGTTAGTGGGAACGACATTTATTATACTAGTAGACGACGAGACAAGAGACGAACGAAACGACTACATTGAAGAGTGAGAAAAGAGAGAAAGAGATCAAGTCTAAACGGCAAGATAAAGGGCCTGGGTAGCTATGGCAAATATGGGCGCGCAAGTAGCTACCCAGGCCAACGGAGCAAAAGGAGACAAAAGGTGTGTACGCAAGTGCATGCAGGCCAGCTAGAAAAGGTACAGGAGGAGGTACCTAACATAATATTATTATTATTCTCCTTTATTCACTTCTTTCGAAGGCGATAAGCCAGACCCACCGGGAAATATTTCCATGGGTGGGACAGCAAAAAGAAAGTGAAAAAAATAAAAAATAAAAAATAAAACAAAAAGGACAAGAAATAGTTGAAGGAAGAGGAAGAAAGGAAAGAAACTCAATCCAAACTCCAACATCAAAACAATAATAAAGAATTTGCAGTGACAGGCAAAGTACATCAACCAATGAAGAGAGTAACAAAGGAAATATCAGTCTTTATCAGTCGTTATTCAAGTCTCTTAGCTATTGAACATGCAAACGCAGCAGAGGTGCATCTACATGTTAAGGATAGTTCTTAGTATTTTAATCGAACCTTGGATAGCCTCCTGTTGCACAATAGCCAGGTCTCCTCCCTGCACAGTCCGAAGGCATTGAGGAGTCTCCCCACCAAGCCTCCGAGGGCACCGACAACCACAGGGACCACGTCAACCTGGGCGAGGGACCAAATCCTGAAAATCTCCCGCTTCAAATCATAATATTTCGAGCGCTTTTCAGCCATTTTCTTATTGATGTTGTTCTCACCAGGAACGCTGATGTCTATAATGTAGGCGATGCGCTCCTTGTCATCAACAAGGAGCAGATCGGGCCTGTTTGCTGATAGTTTCAGGTCAGTTGGAACCGAATACTCCCAATAGAGGCGATACCGATCACTCTTGACCAATGCCTTGAGCTGGTGGTCGAATCGTGAAGCACCAGTAGGTAGATCTCGTGCTTTACACATTTCGAAGTGCACATACTTTACTATCCGGTTATGTTGTTCAATGTAACTGGTCCGAGCAAGAACTGGGCAGGCACTGACGATGTGGTCAATTGTTTCTAAGCTGCCCTTGCAAAGCCTGCAATTGGCATCAGTTCGAGCAATTGTCTTCATTATGGCGTATTGGTAATTTTTCGTTTTGAGGGATTGGTCTTGTGCTGCCATAATCATGCCTTCAGTTGAAGGTTTCAGTGTCCTTGATTTCAACCACATGAAGGTAAGCTCCTTATCTAGGCGATTCTCCTCCAATCGGCTCCAATATCTCCCATGCAGCGGCATAGTGGAAAGTGTTTTGGATTTTCGCTCAGCGCACGCTTGTTTAATGGTATGCTTATTGGGTGAAGCTGGTCCAGCTGCTGGCAGATCCAAACTCGACAGGAACTTCGCGGCCTTTGCAGTTATTGAGTGGCTTTTTGTTGTAGGTTTTTGTTGATGATACTGATAAAGCAGGCTTATTCTGTCTATTGGGCTGGTACTCATGTAGCGAGCCAGGCCACACATGCTCCGGCCGTGCATATCCTCACAAGAGACCAAGCCCCGGCCTCCATCTCCCCTCTTCATGTAGAGCCTGTTGACTGAGGCTTTGGGGTGGTGAAATCCAGACGCAGTCAAGGCTGATCTTGTCGCTCGATCTGTGGTCTTGATTTCAGCCTCGGTCCAATTTACGATTCCATAACTATATGTCATAACCGGCAGAGCATACGTATTGATGGCCTTGATCATGTTTCGTGCATTCAATCCACTGTTAAGAAGCAAATACAATCTCTTTTTGTATTCTGCAGTGAGTTGCGTCTTGAGCTGCGGGTGAGGTATCATGGCTGCTTGCACTACTCCAAGGTACTTGTATGTTTCATTGAGTCGTAGCGACTCTGCAATGGTCTCATCGCCAACCTGGATAGAGCATCCTTCATCTGGTTTTCCTCTCCTGACGTGCAGCACGGCACACTTGGCCGGGTTGAGATTCATGCCGATGCCATCACCAACGCCACACACGGTAGACACGAGGGTAGTCACATCCTTTGTAGTTTTCCCGTAGAGTTTAATGTCGTCCATGTACCAAGAGTGATTGATAGTCAACTCGGCGTCTCTGCAGCTGACTCTGTATCCCAAAGGCAATTGGTTGAGCTCAAAACTGATTGGGTTTAGCGCCAGGCAAAACAGTAAGGGGGATAATGTGTCACCTTGAAATCTGCCTCTTCTTATAGAAATGTTGCCGGTAGTGACCCTGCATCTCCCCTGGTCGCATATGTGCATTGTCGTTCTCCACTTCTGCATGCTACGAGCAATAGTTGTGACCAAAGACGGGTGGAATCGATACATCGTCAAAGCATGTAGAATCCATTCATGCGACACACTATCAAACGCCTTTTTGAAGTCCAGGTGTGCCATGACCAAATTTCGCCCTTTCGTATGGGCATCCTCCAGAATCATCTTATCCACCATCAGGTGCTCCTTGCAACCAAGACCAGCTGCTGCACAACCGCGCTGCTCCGTTGCAAGTATTTCAAGTTGATTGATGTGCTGCCACATAATCTTCGATATGGCGGCGGTAAAGAGCTTGTACTGTATCGGAAGACACGTAATTGGTCTATAATCTTTGGGCATTGCTGAAGGTGGAGAAGTCGTCGGAAGGAGAGTAGTAGCGCCAGACGTCAACCATCCCGGAATGTCACTGTGGCCATCTATCACCCTCTGGAAGGCTATCCGAAGGTAAGAATGCAGGCTTGTCAGCCTCTTCCACCAGTACCCATGCAACTTGTCATGGCCCGGAGCCCTCCACAAGGCTAGTTTGCGCAGGCAGTCAGCCAGGATGTCCTGGGTGATAACTGCGCTACTCTGCACAGGGACATGTTCTTCATAATATTCTGCTTGCCTTACAAACCACTCACCAGCGGTGAACGGCGCAGGTGTAGACAAAAGATCACTCCAGAATTCGGTGGCTTCACCCGCCTCTGGAAATTGCGGCGTCTCCAATTGATTTGAAGCACCACTAACAGATTGTGCAGGCTCCCGAAGCGTCCGGTAGAAAGCACGCTCATTCATTTGGAACATTTTGTTGGCTTTTTGGCCTTTTCATTTTCTCGGTATCGACGCATCCTGGCTGCTAGCGCAAGAAGTCGATCTTTCTTTCCCTGTAGCTTCATTTCCAACTCGTCTGTGTTTCCGACTTCAACTTCATATCTCCTCCAGAAGTCACGATGTTTCTCCGATGGATATCGTAGCATGCTGGTGAGTCGGGAAACATCCGAGCGGAGTTGATCGATTTCCTTTGTCAATCGGATCTGCCACTGCGGCGGAAGGTCCTTGTCACTTCCGTTTTGCTTGGCATTGCCAGTCGGATGATTCTGACTGCCTTGGATAGTCGATATGCAAACGCAAGCACCAGCATACACGAGGCAATTGATCTCATGGAGCGGCGCCTCACCATCAGGAAATAGCCGGCGACACACAAGCTTGAGCTGAGAGTTGACCATGGCGGTTACACTGTATAATAATTGATTTTGTACATGCTTTTTGCCGCCGTAAATTTTGGTTGGATTAGGGAGGCATATTATTATTATTATTATTATTATTATGACGACTACACCATAGCTCAGTGGTTAGAGCATCGCTGGCTACAAGCGAGGGTCCCTGGTTCGAGTCCTGGTGGTGACAGTCAATTTTTTCTTCAGACTTTTCCCGTTTGTCTCTTTCCCTCAAACCAGTCAATATTTTATGACTTGGGGCTCCCCGCGTGCTAGTTTGTACGTGAAGTGTGTGGGTTACAGTGAGGGCTGCGTCCCACCCGCCTGTGTGGATTCACAGGAAGTGTGAGTTACGAAGTCTGAAGAGAATGTTGAACGGCCTCTGCTGGGATGACGACTACACCATAGCTCAGTGGTTAGAGCATCGCTGGCTACAAGCGAGGGTCCCTGGTTCGAGTCCTGGTGGTGACAGTCAATTTTTTTCTTCAGACTTTTCCCGTTTGTCTCTTTCCCTCAAACCAGTCATTATTATTATTATTAGCCCCATCCCTCACACAAACAAGTCAACAAAGAGGCATCTTTGGATTGAGGAGTGCTGGTTTCGAAACAACTGGTTTGAAGCTCAAAGTAGAGCTGGTGTTAGCTCAGAGCAGAGCTGCTGTTAGCTCAAAGTAGAGCTGCGGTTAGCTCAAAGTAGAGCTGCGGTTAGCTCAAAGTAGCGCTGCGGTTAGCTCAAAGTAGAGCTGCTGTTAGCTCAAAGTAGAGCTGCGATTAGCTCAAAGTAGAGCTGCTGTTAGCTCAAAGTAGAGCTGCTGTTAGCTCAAAGTAGAGCTGCTGTTAGCTCAAAGTAGAGCTGCTGTTAGCTCAAGGTAGAGCTGCTGTTAGCTCAAAGTAGAGCTGCTGTTAGCTCAAAGTAGAGCTGCGGTTAGCTCAAAGTAGAGCTGCGGTTAGCTCAAAGTAGAGCTGCTGTTAGCTCAAAGTAGAGCTGCGGTTAGCTCAAAGTAGAGCTGCGGTTAGCTCAAAGTAGAGCTGCTGTTAGCTCAAAGTAGAGCTGCTGTTAGCTCAAAGTAGAGCTGCTGTTAGCTCAACGTAGAGCTGCAATGCTAAATGGATGTAATATAGCGCAAGGCAGAGCCGCAGCAAATAGCTAGATAACACCAGTTGTGAGAGTGGACCCGGTTAGTGGGTACGATAATATTATGATGGTGTGAATAAGTTGGATAGGGAGGGATGGTGGGAAAAGAAACACTGCTGAAGCACGATCCGTTGTCTGGAAGAGCACAACAGGGCAAGCAAGATTTGTTTTTCTTTTCCGCAAAAATGGGCTGGTGCCATTTGTGATTACGCAGCAAAACAAAGCGCATGACGTCAGTCTTGAATGCAGTACAAAGCAATGCAGTGCAGTGTGTGCGCTAGTTCGGATTGTTGCTAACAAGTACTAGCACAGCTAGTACACCATTAGCCCCATCCCTCACACAAACAAGTCAACAAAGAGGCATCTTTGGATTGAGGAGTGCTGGTTTCGAAACAACTGGTTTGAAGCTCAAAGTAGAGCTGGTGTTAGCTCAGAGCAGAGCTGCTGTTAGCTCAAAGTAGAGCTGCGGTTAGCTCAAAGTAGAGCTGCGGTTAGCTCAAAGTAGCGCTGCGGTTAGCTCAAAGTAGAGCTGCTGTTAGCTCAAAGTAGAGCTGCGATTAGCTCAAAGTAGAGCTGCTGTTAGCTCAAAGTAGAGCTGCTGTTAGCTCAAAGTAGAGCTGCTGTTAGCTCAAAGTAGAGCTGCTGTTAGCTCAAGGTAGAGCTGCTGTTAGCTCAAAGTAGAGCTGCTGTTAGCTCAAAGTAGAGCTGCGGTTAGCTCAAAGTAGAGCTGCGGTTAGCTCAAAGTAGAGCTGCTGTTAGCTCAAAGTAGAGCTGCGGTTAGCTCAAAGTAGAGCTGCGGTTAGCTCAAAGTAGAGCTGCTGTTAGCTCAAAGTAGAGCTGCTGTTAGCTCAAAGTAGAGCTGCTGTTAGCTCAACGTAGAGCTGCAATGCTAAATGGATGTAATATAGCGCAAGGCAGAGCCGCAGCAAATAGCTAGATAACACCAGTTGTGAGAGTGGACCCATGAAACCAGCACTCCGTTAGCTAAGCACTATTGACGCACAGCAAGGGTCAATTAATGTCAGCACAGGCAAGCATTGCGCAGCTAGAGTTCAGTAGCTCATTACTCACCCGAGTTGGGGATCATGGCATCCATGGCACGGCAGCAAGCCGGGACGATAGCTGGCGCTATGCGCTTGTTGTAGTCTGGATGTAGCGTAGACACGCATCGCTCTTTCCGCTGACCTGCCACTCGGAAGAAGGAGTCGGGGGCACTAGCCATAGCAGCGGTGGTGGCTGCACCAATGTGGACCGAATGCCCGGAGTAGTTCGACTGGGATGGTACACCGGCCGCAGCGACAAGAGACCATACTGTTACTGTGAATGACTGCCTGGTCAGCTGCTGTCTGTTCGAGAGTACGAACAAGAGTTGCTCCGGTCCCTCGCGACGAGTGACAGATGGGTAGCTAACAATGGCACGGACCGGGCAGTACGGCGGTATAGACGGGCCAATGGCACTAGTAACGCCTTTACCGAATGGGTCCGTCTTGGATGAAAGCAGGAAGAGTTGCAGGTGTCCGTCACCAGGGGAGCTAGTACAGCCCCGTGTGATGCCATTAGTGAATTCAGCGCACCGAAGAAATCCAAAGAAGCAGCATGGCGGCTTGGTAGAGCAGCTTGTCATGGCCATTCAGGATACTACTTTTCCGGCGTGCATCCGTCAGGTGTCGTAGGATTGGCATAGTTATAGGAAGGCGAGGGGTGAGTGCAGCCGTACCATGGCATCGCTGGATGCCCTTCAACACCCTCTTCAGAAGCCACGCATCTACTAAGGGGCCGGCAAACCCATTCTCAAGGTGGGCTTTATGCACCGCACTCGCATACACAGATACAGTTCAGGGCACGCTGATCATAGTTCACGCATGAATGTGTGTCCAGGAACGATGACTCGGGCAGCAAAAGTGAGCTTCCCCAGGAGGGACTCGAGTTGACGCTGGCCGATGCTGCGCTCGCTGATAGTAGCCATGAGTGGCGCACGGATCTCGGACAGTTTGTCCTCTGGTAGCCGAGCTTCGTGGCGCTCGCAGTCTAGGACAATACCAAGGAAGGTCAATGATGGTGATGGCCCTTCGAGCTGGGATGGAGCAAAGAGGAGTGCCGAGATACGTGAACGCCCGGAGGGGAGATGGTGAGTTGCTGGTTGGCTGCAGCCAAACCAGTGGAGATATCGAGAAAGTCATCGAGGTAGTGAAGCCGGTGATCTATAGCAAACTCGTGCTGCATGATCCAGTTGACTGCTGTGGCTACTGAGTCAAAGACGGCTGGGCTGGAGCGGAGGCCGAAAGGCAGAAAGCGCTCGTAGTAGTAGGAGCCTTCCCAGCGAAGTCCTGGCGGCGGACTGGGATCGGCCGAAATGCACTGCGTACATCGAGCTTGGACAAATACACAGGCTGTGGGCATGACATGATGATGTTGATCGCGTTGTCAATGCTCGCGTAGTGCAGAGAGAGCGGCTCGGCAGGAATGCTGTCGTTCGCGCCGGTGCCTTCCGGACTAGACAGATGGTGGATCATTCGCGGCTTGCCGTTCTTTTTGGGGATGGCACCAATACCAGAGCGGCGCATGAACTGAAATGGAGGTGACGGAAATGGGCCTGTGGTCTCGCTGCGGGCGCAGGAAGCAGCTAATTGCTCGAATATAAATGCCGAGTGAGTGAAAGCCAATGGTAGATTATTAGAGAAAACCGAAATGTCGTGTTGGCCGGCAGATCCAAGAGTAAAGCCACGGCGCAGGCCATGGAGAACATACGCAACACATGATTGATCTGAGTGGTTACGTAACAGGCGGGCAAAGTGGTCAGCTAGCAGTGTGGTGTCTGCAGAGTGTATAGGAAAGAAGCTACGTACCGAGTCAAGCGATTCAGTAGCCATTCTGCTAGGAGCGGCGGGGTGGCCGATTGGCTCCGCGCTGCTGCTGGTTGCACATGATGCATGGGTGGTCCTTGCCACACTGGCTGCAGGTGTGGGAGAAGCGGCACGACGACGAAGAACAGCGACCTCCATTGAAGTTGCGGCAGATTTCTTGGCCGTCGCTGGTATGGTTGCGACCACTGGAGGTAAATGCTGCTGGCTTCGGGACGAAAAGGACACAAACCGCCCCTGGATGGACCGTCTTACATTGAGCGCATTTTGGGTGTGCATGGCCTGTGACAGCTATCTGCCATAGGTTCACGTCGATGGTGTCCAACCTCTTCGTGCCTGGTTACTGGGCCACGAGCATCCGCAGCTGGCGGTCGTACTCTAGCCACGCGCTTGGGAAGAACTGGCAGTTAGCAGTCAGGATCAACTGCTGGTACGCAATCAGTTCAGCAGTGCGGTGTAGGGCAGCAGCCGTGATAACAGACATGTATGTGGTCCATGCCTCGAGCAGGGTAGCTACATGTGTAATTATCGTGAACCTTGCGACGCACCTGCTTCGCGTCATCCGACTCAACGATATTTAGCTGGCTATCGTTATTCGGGCTGTGCACCAGCCGGAATGTTGGGCCGGAAGTGTGCAAGAATTTCAGGCAACAAACTTGAAAAATCTACGAACTCCCCTCGCAAGATACGTTCTTGCACAGCCTTGGGCACAGCTGGTGCAGGTGGCTGATCGGGTGGATTACAGGAGCTTGGCCTGGCGTAGTGGCGGCAGCTGCCGCATTGCCTTGGCCTTGGGTGAGGAGCGGCGCAATGCTCTCCGATAATAATAAAATGGCGGCCGACAGAGCCGACTACACCTCGTCCCGTACGGGAGCGCAGAGATCCGTTGAGCCCGCGTCACCTGAGCTGGCGGAGGAGGCATTGGTGCACGTCGGGCTTCTGGGCTCGCGAGCCGTGTCCGCACTGTCATGTTGCTGGTTCTCCTGGCCGGAGCAGACCTCACTACCAAGGGCTAGTTGTGCCAGCAAACGGTCCTGTAAAATACTTTTACTAAGTTTCCTTTCGGATTCAAGCCGCGCTGAGAAGGCTCGCCGCGGAGGGCTTGGCAAGGCATTGCCTTGACAGTGTCGACAGTAAGGTCAGACATACTGAAGAAATACAGTGTCGAGGTGACACTCGGGCTGGCAGCAAAGCTACGAAAGGAAAAGAAACACTGCTGAAGCACGATCCGTTGTCTGGAAGAGCACAACAGGGCAAGCAAGATTTGTTTTTCTTTTCCGCAAAAATGGGCTGGTGCCATTTGTGATTACGCAGCAAAACAAAGCGCATGACGTCAGTCTTGAATGCAGTACAAAGCAATGCAGTGCAGTGTGTGCGCTAGTTCGGATTGTTGCTAACAAGTACTAGCACAGCTAGTACACCATTATTATTTTAATATGGCAATAAGTAGGACGAGCTGAAGCGACATGTGGACTACTTTATTAACAATGTAAGCGATGGACACGATGCAAGAAACAACCTAAAGGGTAAGGGAAAAATACATGTAAGAAGAAAAAGGGCAATGGAAAAAGATGATTCGAACAAGTTTTCGTACAACACTCTTCAGGAATCACCGTTGTACTAAAGAACAAAATGAGAACAAAGGAAATAATATAGCAATCAAGGTAGGGTGACACAATACAATGACAGCACTGGAATATCGAGGTGCGATTTCTCACAAAAGTGTGCAGAAAACAAGGGTATACAAGTAAGAACTAAGCGTGACAAGTGTGTATCAGCAACAAAAACAAACAAGTGAGAACGAATAATAATAATAACAAATAATAAACAAGAAGGTGACAAAACACATTTAGGCACAAGTGGCAACAACGTTGCCACACTACACAACAGAACATTATTTGAACAATTTTAGGGTAATAACACTATCTTTCTGGACACACAAATTCGGCTTATGAATGCGCTGACAAACAGCTTCCAAAACTTGTAACTGCAAAAGATAACCATGACGAGCACGGCACAAAACAGAAAAACAGGAATCAGAATAAGTACGACAACAGTCAGTACTAGAAACCAAATGGTTGTATACTGAAGACTTGTTATTACGAGACGGACGCACACAATCTCGACTCACGCGCACACCCTCACACTCACTCTCACCCTCACTCAGCTCACCTTCTCCCTCACTGTCCGAATCAGAACCTGCTCCGTCATCCACCGCGGTTTGACTCTCCTCCTCACTTGCATCGTCCTGCGTCTCACCTTCACCACCCACGCCAACCCTGAATGCCGTTGCCTTCACGTCAGTCGTCGTCCTTTCCGATTGTTTCCTTTGTATTTTTACCGTGAATTCATAGGTCCGGTTGTAATCTGCTGTAGATCTCCGTGGTCTGTCATTTGCTGCTTTGTTTTGTGGATTAGTTGTTGTTGTTGTTGGATGTGAACCTGGTGTTGTTGTTGGATGTGAAGCTGGTGTTGTTGCAGCCATGGTTGTTGGTCTTTCTGTTGAATCCAGCTCTGGTTCCGGTGGGACAAATCGACCGCCGCGGGTGCTCCCCACCAACACTGACCTCGAAGGAGGAGGGTCAGGGGGAGGCAGAGGTGCTGTCACCACTCGAGGCACAGCCCCATGCAAAGCACCCAGAGGTACAGACTTAGGCACACCCGAGGGCTGCACCAATGGCGGTTCCGCACGCACCTCCAAAGAGCTGCCAAGCTCCAGCCCGTCCAACACAGATGTCAGAGGGGGAGCGGCAGACAGCGGCACGGAACTATCCTGCCGTCTAGGTGATGGGTTTTTCCTAGACCTCCCGCGTTTGGGCCTCTCAGGTTTGGGCCTCGCGGGAGGCCTAGGAAAGGCCAGTGTGCTAGTAAACGATGGCCTTGACACGTGCGCCAGCGTTCCACCGAGCTTACTCCGTGTGTTTGCTGCTGGGCCTCTGCCTTCATGTACTGAGTACTCCAGCACTGCGGGTGATGATGCATCATGTATTGAATCTGTCTATGCACACTCTGTGGGTAGTCCAGTGGCCTGCGTGCGTCCACAGGCTGTTTATGGCCTGGCAGGACCTCAGCCACCTGTGGAGGGCGACTTTGCTCCCAGTGGATCAACGCCTACTCACTGTCCCCAGAAAGGTCCCTAGCCGTGCACTTTCCAGCAATGTTGCCTTGGTCAACGGTGGCATGAGACTGTTCCTGTTGGGTTTACCCCTGCCTCTGTCTTTGGAATTCGCCAATCAGCTCACCTATGCAGCGGCGGTGCTGGTCTTGGTGGTGTCTGGTGTTGCACCTTGCCGTTTGAGTGGTGGTGATCATGGGAGGGAGACTGCGCCAGGCTGGTTGTTGCGGATACAACGCAAAATTGAGAATGTGAGGAAAGACGTGTCGCGCCTCACAAGTTTCATCCAAGCTGGAAACCCAAGATTGTTCACCAGATATCCTGTCAAGAGCAGTGATGAGGCCGCGGCTCTACTCGAAAGCAAGAAAATGGAGCTGCTGGCGCTTTCCGCCAGAATCAGACGGTATAAGGATAACATCAAGAGAAAACAACAGAATCATGTATTCAGAGAGAACGAGCGCCAGTTCTACCGCTCTCTAGGGACACAGGAGGCTGACTGCAGTGACCAGACTCGGCCTGGTATGGGGGCGTTGCATGATTTTTGGTCAGGCATCTGGTCCGAGCCATTTGCGGTGAGCAGACATGGATGGATTGAACGGGAGGCTCTTGCCTATCGAGATGTCCAGCCACAAGAGGATGCAGTCATAACGCCGGAGTTGTTCCAACTGGCAGTTGGAAGGATGCCTCACTGGCGTGCTGCTGGGCCTGACAACATCAGACCATTCTGGTTGAAGAAGTTTAGTGCACTGCATCCTGCCTTGCTTCGCATATTCCAGCAGCTGTTGGATTCGGAAGTCGTGCCACCGCCCTGGTTCTCCCTTGGTGCAACCGTACTCCTACCGAAGAAAGGTGATCTGTCGAAACCCCAGAACTGGAGACCTATAACCTGCCTGCCTTCTATGTATAAACTTTTCACATCTGTAGTATCGGAGCTTATGTGGTCTCACATCACCGCTAACAGTCTGCTGGCCCCGGAACAGGTCGGATGTGCACGTGGCCGAGGAGGATGCACAGATTAGTTGTTGATCAACAACATGATTATTGAAGATGCCAAATGCCACCAGCGCTCCCTCAGTATGGCATGGCTAGACTTCCGAAAGGCCTTCGATAGCCTTTCCCAAGAGTGGATCTGGGAAATTGCTACCATCTACAAGTTCGATCCTAGGATCATCCGCACACTCCAAACGCTGTCGGAGCAATGGAGCACACAACTGTGCCTTAGCAGCGGTGTCAGCGAGCCAATATCCATCCGACGGGGTATCTTCCAGGGTGATTCTCTGTCTCCCCTGCTGTTCTGCATCGGTCTCAACCCAATCTCAAACGAATTAGCAAGAAGCGGCATAGGATATCGTTGTGGACCCACGCGTGATTCCCTGTTGTCGCATCTATGGTACATGGATGACGTCAAGCTATTTGCCGCTAGCAGTACTGGACTGGACTCCTTGATCAACATTGTGGAGTGCGTTGGTGGGGCGGTTGGCATGCAACTATCTCCCACTAAGTGCTCGAAGATTGTCTGCCCGGCCGCTAAGCCAACCCAGGATGCAGAGCCTTCGTCAACCTTGCTAACAGAGTCGATCATTCATCCTCTGCAAGATGGCGCGGCGCACCTCTACCTTGGCCTGCGGGAATTCCTGGGAATCGAGGCTGGTGAAGTTAAACAATCTGCCATCGCTGAGTTCCGTCGCCGTCTTCGCTTGATCACGGATGCTTCACTATGTGCGCCAAACCTCATCAGAGCAATCAACACCTACGTTCTGCCAGTGGTGTCCTATGGACTTGGCACAGTCGTTCCTTGGACTGCGGATGAGCTCCGCTCGCTGGACAGGACAGTGAGGAAGGCTCTGACTGCTAGCAGGGCCCACCACCCACGTGCCTCAATCCGTCGCCTATATCTACCGCGGAGTGAGGGAGGTCGTGGCCTAGTATGCATCGTAGATCTCCACGACCGTACTTGCATCCGGCTCGCTCAGTACCTGAAGGATCGGGAAGATGTCCCTGCCCTGGCCGCTGTTCTCCAGCACCATGAATCACGTCCCTCTAGAAAATCAATACCAAAGCTGGCAAATACTGTCCTGCAGCGCCTTCGCCTGACGAGCCTGGACACCGCTAACAAAGAGACTGTTAAACAGGCCCTCAATGACAACCGCCGCCGTGAACTTCGAGCGATGCCTCTTCATGGTCGCTATTGGGCGCGTGTTGATGGCATCCTGGACATGCAGCTCTCGTTTTCCTGTTTCAGATCCCAGACAATTATTATTATTATTATTATTTTGTCTCTTTCCCTCAAACCAGTTAATATTATTATTATTATTATTATTAAACTCGGATGTTGAGCCATAAATAAATGTAGAAGAGAAAAGGACATTATGGATACGAGTTAAGAGTAACTCTCCATCACTGTAACATGATATTTTATACAGTCAGAAAGTGCAATAACTAGGCACAAAACTGACAGAGTACTGAAACATTCGACGTCCTGACACCTAGCTTCAACACATCTCCGTAGCGCTAACCAACAGCCTTCCAACTTGGAAGGTTCAAGGTTATCGAAAGACTGTATAAAATATCATGTTACAGTGATGGAGAGTTACCCTTAACTCGTATCCATATGTCCTTTTCTCTTCTACATTATTATTATTATTATTATTATTATTATTATTATTATTATTCAAATGATCAGTCGGGGAAGTGAACTGCCTGAAAAGAGAAAAAAACGCCAGACCCACCAGGACTCGAACCTGGGACCCTGCTTGTCATGAGAAATGCTCTAACCACTGAGCTATGGGACCAGGCTGAACCTAGAAGGCGCTGACAAGTTTTTCACTCCAAAGGCAGCTCACAACACGTGCCACACATACTGATGGCACTTGGGTCTTTTTCCCTCCCCCAGGGGACCAACCACGGTCAGTTTCTGGAAACTACCAGAGGTGAAAGAAAGTGATTAAATTTGGAAAGGATTGGGAGAACTTCAAATTCAAATGATCAGTCGGGGAAGTGAACTGCCTGAAAAGAGAAAAAAACGCCAGACCCACCAGGACTCGAACCTGGGACCCTGCTTGTCATGAGAAATGCTCTAACCACTGAGCTATGGGACCAGGCTGAACCTAGAAGGCGCTGACAAGTTTTTCACTCCAAAGGCAGCTCACAACACGTGCCACACATACTGATGGCACTTGGGTCTTTTTCCCTCCCCCAGGGGACCAACCACGGTCAGTTTCTGGAAACTACCAGAGGTGAAAGAAAGTGATTAAATTTGGAAAGGATTGGGAGAACTTCAAATTCAAAGGATCAGTCGGGGAAGTGAACTGCCTGAAAAGAGAAAAAAACGCCAGACCCACCAGGACTCGAACCTGGGACCCTGCTTGTCATGAGCAATGCTCTAACCACTGAGCTATGGGACCAGGCTGAACCTAGAAGGCGCTGACAAGTTTTTCACTCCAAAGGCAGCTCACAACACGTGCCACACATACTGATGGCATCAGTATGTGTGGCACAGTATGTGTGGCACGTGTTGTGAGCTGCCTTTGGAGTGAAAAACTTGTCAGCGCCTTCTAGGTTCAGCCTGGTCCCATAGCTCAGTGGTTAGAGCATTGCTCATGACAAGCAGGGTCCCAGGTTCGAGTCCTGGTGGGTCTGGCGTTTTTTTCTCTTTTCAGGCAGTTCACTTCCCCGACTGATCCTTTGAATTTGAAGTTCTCCCAATCCTTTCCAAATTTAATCACTTTCTTTCACCTCTGGTAGTTTCCAGAAACTGACCGTGGTTGGTCCCCTGGGGGAGGGAAAAAGACCCAAGTGCCATCAGTATGTGTGGCACGTGTTGTGAGCTGCCTTTGGAGTGAAAAACTTGTCAGCGCCTTCTAGGTGCAGCCTGGTCCCATAGCTCAGTGGTTAGAGCATTGCTCATGACAAGCAGGGTCCCAGGTTCGAGTCCTGGTGGGTCTGGCGTTTTTTCTCTTTTCAGGCAGTTCACTTCCCCGACTGATCCTTTGAATTTGAAGTTCTCCCAATCCTTTCCAAATTTAATCACTTTCTTTCACCTCTGGTAGTTTCCAGAAACTGACCGTGGTTGGTCCCCTGGGGGAGGGAAAAAGACCCAAGTGCCATCAGTATGTGTGGCACGTGTTGTGAGCTGCCTTTGGAGTGAAAAACTTGTCAGCGCCTTCTAGGTTCAGCCTGGTCCCATAGCTCAGTGGTTAGAGCATTTCTCATGACAAGCAGGGTCCCAGGTTCGAGTCCTGGTGGGTCTGGCGTTTTTTTCTCTTTTCAGGCAGTTCACTTCCCCGACTGATCCTTTGAATTTGAAGTTCTCCCAATCCTTTCCAAATTTAATCACTTTCTTTCACCTCTGGTAGTTTCCAGAAACTGACCGTGGTTGGTCCCCTGGGGGAGGGAAAAAGACCCAAGTGCCATCAGTATGTGTGGCACGTGTTGTGAGCTGCCTTTGGAGTGAAAAATTATTATTATTATTATTTAAATAGGCGTCGAGGCGACAATAGTTTTAGAATTGCGATCAACAGAACGAGCTGAACCGACATTTCACAAAGGCTTTTATTGTTTTCCAAAAAACGAGTGGATACGAAGGCAGTGAAGAACATGGAAGAAAGAAAAAATGTGATATGGAAAAAAATGATGAACAAAAAATTTGTAATAGCAATGAAAAGTATGAATGCCGCAGACATCACCACGCAACATGACAATTTGTTCAAGGTTTGGTTTTGTGTGTTTCCAAAATCGATTTTTCACGTTCCGATCATCAGTGGAAATACGGAACTAAAGAGATCAAGGGAAAAACAAAGGTTAAAAATCCAAAGAAGTGTGACACATGACGGGTAACTTGTGGTAAGTTTTACAAAAAGTGAGAACTAAAATAAAGAGTAAGTGTGACAAACGGGCATGAACAGTGCAGAAACAACTCATGAACACGGGGTGCAAACTCACGAAAATAACCTAAGTGCTAAAACATGTTCTTTTTGCTTACACAAATCGGGCTTATGTGTACGAATACAAACAGCTTCAAGGACCTTCAACTGCTGGACATAACGGGCACGACACAGTACAGAGAAGTGGGAATCATCATACACACTCAAACAATCGGGACGAGATAACAAATGCAAATACACAGCTGACTTCTTACGAATTTCACCCTCATCAGCTCCATCACCTTCCCTGCCACCTGACTCCTCCTCGTCCGTTTTATCACCATCACCACCAGCCGTCTCACCGTCATCCGCCTCGTCTTCATCCGCCGCCTCGTCATCACCCGCCTCGTCGTCATCTGTATCCTCGCCGTCATCCGCCTCGTCGTCATCTGTATTCTCGTCATCCGCCGCATCATCACCCAACTCATATTCACCACCAGTCAGTCGTCTGATACCATCCATGTTCTCCTTCCTACGTCTGTCCCGTGTCACTGTCTTTACCTCATCTACGTCCCGAGATTGTGTTCCGTTTTGCCCCCGGCTTCCGGTCTCCTTCGATGCTCCGCGTGGGCCTTGGCCATTCCTAGCATATATTTCGGTTGAATAATTGGCGGTCGACCTCCGTGGTCTCTGGACCCACGGATCAAGCGCCGGAGGGTGCTGCGGTGTCCGCACAGCCGGATACTGTGTCAAAGAAATGGGCTCAATGTCTGTGATTGGCGGTACTGTTGTTGTTGCCGACTCCTCCCAAACCCCAGCCACCAACGGCACTGGTGGTGGCTCCGGTGGCGGCAAGGGCAACGGTGGAGAAGGCACATTCGGTTGGCTTAGTGATCCACCACTCTTCCTCTGCACCGTGTGTTCGACTTGCTCTGGTTGTGTCGGTGGTAGAGGGAGCGGGTTCTTGCGTGGTCTTCCCCGCTTCGGGCGCTTCGCTTTTGCTGCGTCCGGCAGCATGTGAAGTGGTACATGCTGCTTGATACGTGCGCTCAGGTGTTGAAGGGTCCTACCAACGTACCGGCTATCACAATTCCGGCACTCAAATTGGTAGACCAAGTGGCTCAATAGGTGGGATGGTAGGACATCCTTCCTCACCGTGAACGCACGTATCGTAGTGAACACAGGGATGAAGTGCGCCGCAAAGTATGTTTGTGTAGGTTATTTTCGTGAGTTTGCACCCCGTGTTCATGAGTTGTTTCTGCACTGTTCATGCCCGTTTGTCACACTTACTCTTTATTTTAGTTCTCACTTTTTGTAAAACTTACCACAAGTTACCCGTCATGTGTCACACTTCTTTGGATTTTTAACCTTTGTTTTTCCCTTGATCTCTTTAGTTCCGTATTTCCACTGATGATCGGAACGTGAAAAATCGATTTTGGAAACACACAAAACCAAACCTTGAACAAATTGTCATGTTGCGTGGTGATGTCTGCGGCATTCATACTTTTCATTGCTATTATTAAACTTTTATCTCCACGTAGATTATTTGTAAAAAATTTGTACTTCGAACTAGTTTTCGCACAACACTCCTCAGGAAGCTACGTTGTACTAATGAAAAACAATCCAGAAAGATACTAATAAAGAGAAATGGAGTGAGAAGAAACAACACCTATGAAAATGATAATCCTAGCACTAAGGTAATAACAGGAAAAACTGCGAAAGCACTTAACGAACTTGTAAGGACTACTAGTATACTGTGACACAAGATATGACACCATGGCCAACCAGAGCCAAACCGACAGAACAAGCTGCCACTAAAACAATTTCAAACGAATAATGCTGTCCTTCTGGACACACAGATTAGGCTTATGAATACGTTGACAAACAGCTTCTAACACACTCAACTGCAACTTATAACCATGACGAGCACGGCACAAAACAGAAAAAGAAGAATCAGAATACACTCCTTTACACATTATCCCACGTAGCGCACAACTGGAGCGTCCCACGCGGGGAAGACCCCGTAAACAACCACTACCTCCGCCAACACAGGACCTAGCGTCCCACTCGGCAAGTCCACCATTGGCTCCCGTGGCCATGACCAAGTCACTCCCTCCACCAGCGGAGGTGGATGTGGCTTCGGCGACGCCACGTGTGTTGCATGCAGACACGTTTGCATCAGCATCGCTTGCTGCATCACCGGCAGAGACGACAAAAATACCTACCTCAATATCAACGAGACCCAGACGAACAACTGCTAATTACACCATGACCTATTTCAGTACGGAAGTACCGAGCCAACGTAATACACAACAGGAACGTGAGACGAGGGATGGGAGGAGACGGGACCTGATTGCTCCGAGGCAGGACGTCGTTGAGGAGGATTCGGCCAGTGAGTCCAGTGATTCCGGTGAGTGTGAGAGCGAGAATGATTGTGTGAGTAAGAGTGGGTGCGAGCGTGTGTTTTCTAGTAGGAAGTCATCAGTGTATTAGCATCTTGCATCTCGTCCTGATTGTTGCAAGGTGTATTCTGATTCTTCTTTTTCTGTTTTGTGCCGTGCTCGTCATGGTTATAAGTTGCAGTTGAGTGTGTTAGAAGCTGTTTGTCAACGTATTCATAAGCCTAATCTGTGTGTCCAGAAGGACAGCATTATTCGTTTGAAATTGTTTTAGTGGCAGCTTGTTCTGTCGGTTTGGCTCTGGTTGGCCATGGTGTCATATCTTGTGTCACAGTATACTAGTAGTCCTTACAAGTTCGTTAAGTGCTTTCGCAGTTTTTCCTGTTATTACCTTAGTGCTAGGATTATCATTTTCATAGGTGTTGTTTCTTCTCACTCCATTTCTCTTTATTAGTATCTTTCTGGATTGTTTTTCATTAGTACAACGTAGCTTCCTGAGGAGTGTTGTGCGAAAACTAGTTCGAAGTACAAATTTTTTGTTCATCATTTTTTTCCATATCACATTTTTTCTTTCTTCCATGTTCTTCACTGCCTTCGTATCCACTCGTTTTTTGGAAAACAATAAAAGCCTTTGTGAAATGTCGGTTCAGCTCGTTCTGTTGATCGCAATTCTAAAATTATTATTATTATTATTATTATTAAGCTTACGTGGAGATAAAAATGTAATCAACGCAATAAATAGAGTAAGCTGCGCACTCAGTACAAACACCATTAGCATTTGGTACTGACATCTACATCGGCCTCGTCGGGATTGGCAGTATCGGCAAGGAATGTCAGGTCGGTTTCATTGTCACGCAATTCCAAAGTATGTACTGGTTCTAGTAGTGGTGTTAGGGTGTATGAATCTTCTGTTGCAAACCATCTTGTTCAGAATAGTGATTGTCGTTCTAGTTATACTGATGATTGCTTTTCTGTTTGGTCTCGTTCACGTAGTCAAAGGTATCTGCGTGTATTGGAGTCTATCTACATTTTTACCACCAAGCCGATTTTGTGTAGGCAGAAAAAGAATTTGTTTACGTTGAAATTGTTTGTGAATTTAGATCAGTAGTTCTCGTTTGTGATTACTTTCTAGTGGTGAATTTATCGCATCTGTTGTCACCTGATATCGTTGATTGATGTAATGTTTCTTTCAGCTCTCATTTTCTCGCGCTAGTTAGGGTCTAAATTATTACTTGCATTGTGCGTATATGTAGGACTCAGTATAGAGTCCATGCACTATATGATGTCCAGCACCCTATATAGAGTCCATTGGTCCAAAATCCACTATACAGAGTCCAGGAGTCCACTCAGTTTTGATCAGCTTCATCCTGCCGCGCAATCCCCTATAAGGAGTACACTTTTTCTACAAGTCCCCTATTCACAGTCCAGGAGTCCAGTTTATCCAGTCACGCCGTCCTGTGTGTTGTGCCCGAAAGAGAACAAACACAAGTCATTTTCAGTTTTGCTTGCCTCGTGGCAGCGCATTCCTTTCTTCACTTCAGCCATGGCTGCCAATTCTGCTGTGCAGTTGCTGACAGTAATCTGTCTCGAGGTAACCAAGGATGATAAGGAGACGTTCAAAATCAAATCTGGAAAGCGTCTTGTGGTTCTCTGAAGACGTTTCATCAGTGCGCGGGATGAAAGCAGAAATTGCAGAACGAGAAAGGTTCAGCACAGTTCAAATCTGACGAGTCAGGTTCACTGACGCTCTCTTTCGTTCGACGCCACAAGGATCCCCTGTTTGGCTGGCCATTGCTGCCAGTAAGACGTTTGAACGGTTTCATCAGAGCGAGGGATGAAAGCAGAAAGCGGAGAAAGAGAAAAGTTCATCACAGTTGCAATCTGACGAGTCAGATACACTGACACTCTCTTTCGTTCGACGCCACAAGGATACCCTGTTTGACTGGACAAGAGCTGCCTGTACCACCGTGTCAAAAGGCTGTCCAACTACATCATCCGGGCAGGACGATGACTGAGGTAAGGAAGCTTTTACTCGTTTCGATTTGTCTGCTGTTCTGTCGTTATGCTTGAATTTTTTTCCATTTTCAAGGAGCGTATCGCGTTTGTTTGATGTTGCTTGAATGAATGCCCTAAAAGTAATCAACCACTTCGTAATAGTCCTCAAGGACTGCAAGGACTTTGCATCAATCGTATATGATTGTCTAGCTATCATCAATTATTATTTTATTTCATGAGAAATGTATTTTTATCCCTGTGATAATAATATTATGTGAACTCCACGACACTCTTCCTGTAGTATGATGTCAAATACAATGGGATCCACAAACGCAGTGCCAGTGTACTAGTAGTAGTAGGACTAGGAGGATTGCTTGTATGCCAATGACAAGAAAAAGCTTCAAGCTAATACTCGTATTCCCTGAAGTAACCGTTTTGATGTCACGAACATGACATTGTGTCAGTGAAACTGCCTCGTGACAACAAATCATTGCATTTCCATCTTGGGGAAGACTGACTGACAGCAACGCTATACAGATTGTTCAAATCATCTCATTTCAATTTAGTTGCAGTGAAGTGAAACACTGTGTACACTACATGTATGTTGGTGTGTCTGTGCGTCTTGAGTGTGCACAAACGATCTTATTCCTCGTATTACTAATAGATTATTGTCCCCACCGTCACCTGTTCACAGGTCTTTGAGTGGATGGATTTTCATTGAGCATCACATTCGTTGAGAACTTGGTAGTTGTGTGCTCCCATGCATCATTACGGTAATAAGCATATCCTTGTGCTATCTATTTGTTGCAGGTGTGCTGATCTTCAGAAGCTTGCGGAACTGAGTGCTGCTGAACATTTGCATGGCCATGAGCAATGGTGAAGCTTGCTTTTGCAGTCTCAGCATGTGCTAGTATTATGCTGACCACTGCACTATGTTACTCTCTTACACTACTACGTGTATGTAAACGTGCGTGTACCCGTCCAACATATTATATATTGAGTTTAGAGCTAGTTTTGACTTGCCAGTAATCCTCTGATGAGATGGCGACGAAAACGTTTAGGAACAAGCTTAGTTATTTACATGAAAACAAGTTTTGCTAATGGTGTTTGTACTGAGTGCGCAGCTTACTCTATTTATTGCGTTGATTATTATTATTATTATTATTATTATTATTATTATTATTATTATTATTATTACGAAATAGAGGTTGCGACTTCGGCGATGATTTTGTTTAGGAATGGGTTTGCTCCCACACTGGAGCTCGCGCTATTCCGCCGACGACTTGACACTTGACTGACTCACGACTGCCATCCAGAGAACACGAGAAGTCCATCGAACCTGTTGTGCCCAGCGCGGGCGTGCGACTAGGTGGTTTGGAGGTGACAGCGTTGTGAATGACCGAGGGTCCTCTTCGTCTGTTCTCACCGTCCAGGAGCGATAACTGACTCACGCTGCTATCTGGTGTTCACGAGGTGTTTGTCGCGCTGGAAACGGAGTGTCTCTGTAAGTTTGTATCCCTGGTGATGTTTGTGCCTGGACAGCACTATATAAGTGGTGCTCTTCAGGCACAATCTTCCTCAGCCTACTCAAGCTCAACTGATGAGGGGTGAATTCCCCGAAACACTCTGTATTGAGCAGGGAGTGGTGGTTTCTTGCAGGTTTGCCGAGTCGAAGGTTCGATGGACTTCTCGTGTTCTCTGGATGGCAGTCGTGAGTCAGTCAAGTGTCAAGTCGTCGGCGGAATAGCGCGAGCTCCAGTGTGGGAGCAAACCCATTATTATTATTATTATTATTATATATAGTCTCTTTCCCTCAAACCAGTCAATATTATTATTTCTCCTTTATTCACTTCTTTCGAAGGCGATAAGCCATACCCACCGGGAAATATTTCCATGGGTGGGACAGCAAAAAGAAAGTGAAAAAACAAAAACAAAAATAAATAAATAAATAAATAAAACCTAAAAACCAAAGGGACAAGAACTAGTTGAAGGAAGAGGAAGAAAGGAAAGAAACTCAATCCGAACTCCAACATCAAAACAATAATAAAGAATTTGCAGCGACAGGCAAAATACATCAACCAATGAAGGGAGTAGTAACAAAGGAAATATCAGTCTTTATCAGTCGTTATTATTATTATTATTATTATTATTATTATTATTATTATTATTATTATTATTATTATTATGAAGAAAACGTTGAACGGTCTCTGCTTGGATGACGACTACACCATAGCTCAGTGGTTAGAGCATCGCTGGCTATAAGCGAGGGTCCCTGGTTCGAGTCCTGGTGGTGACAGTCAATTTTTTCTTCAGACTTTTCCCGTTTGTCTCTTTCCCTCAAAACCAGTTAATATTATTATTATTATTATTATTATTATTATTATTATTATTATTATTATTATTATTATTATTATTATTATTATTATTATTATTATTATTATTATTATTATTATTTGAAACTCGGATGTTGAGCCATAAATAAATGTGGAAGAGAAAAAGACATATGGATACGAGTTAAGAGTAACTCTCCATCACTGTAACATGATACTATATACAGTCAGAAAGTGCAATAACTAGGCACAAAACTGACAGAGTACTGAAACATTCGACGTCCTGACACCTAGCTTCAACACATCTCCGTAGCGCTAACCAACAGCCTTCCAACTTGGAAGGTTCAAGGTTATCGAAAAGACCAAAGAGGGGAAGGCAAGCGCAACGAAAACGAGCAAAAGCTACAGTCTCAACGGAACAAAGAATGTCGATTGTTACTGGACGATGACGAGACCAGTACGATATTTGACAAAGCGGTCTAACTACAATTCGAAGCAGCAAAGCAGCACACCACCCAACTTGGGTGGGTCATAAATATCAAAGATAAGTAAAGAAAGGGAAGCTTTGCGAAAACGAATTGTACAAGCCGAAAGCCAAACTCCTACAGTACTCCTCATGCATGACATTGTGATGGACTAGTTGACTACAAAACAAGTTGTTTCACACGACGTACGTTTCGCCGTATGGTTCGTGACGGCTCATCAGGTGTGCAATTTGAAACTCGGATGTTGAGCCATAAATAAATGTGGAAGAGAAAAAGACATATGGATACGAGTTAAGAGTAACTCTCCATCACTGTAACATGATACTATATACAGTCAGAAAGTGCAATAACTAGGCACAAAACTGACAGAGTACTGAAACATTCGACGTCCTGACACCTAGCTTCAACACATCTCCGTAGCGCTAACCAACAGCCTTCCAACTTGGAAGGTTCAAGGTTATCGAAAAGACCAAAGAGGGGAAGGCAAGCGCAACGAAAACGAGCAAAAGCTACAGTCTCAACGGAACAAAGAATGTCGATTGTTACTGGACGATGACGAGACCAGTACGATATTTGACAAAGCGGTCTAACTACAATTCGAAGCAGCAAAGCAGCACACCACCCAACTTGGGTGGGTCATAAATATCAAAGATAAGTAAAGATACGGCGAAACGTACGTCGTGTGAAACAACTTGTTTTGTAGTCAACTAGTCCATCACAATGTCATGCATGAGGAGTACTGTAGGAGTTTGGCTTTCGGCTTGTACAATTCGTTTTCGCAAAGCTTCCCTTTCTTTACTTATCTTTGATATTTATGACCCACCCAAGTTGGGTGGTGTGCTGCTTTGCTGCTTCGAATTGTAGTTAGACCGCTTTGTCAAATATCGTACTGGTCTCGTCATCGTCCAGTAACAATCGACATTCTTTGTTCCGTTGAGACTGTAGCTTTTGCTCGTTTTCGTTGCGCTTGCCTTCCCCTCTTTGGTCTTTTCGATAACCTTGAACCTTCCAAGTTGGAAGGCTGTTGGTTAGCGCTACGGAGATGTGTTGAAGCTAGGTGTCAGGACGTCGAATGTTTCAGTACTCTGTCAGTTTTGTGCCTAGTTATTGCACTTTCTGACTGTATATAGTATCATGTTACAGTGATGGAGAGTTACTCTTAACTCGTATCCATATGTCTTTTTCTCTTCCACATTTATTTATGGCTCAACATCCGAGTTTCAAATTGCACACCTGATGAGCCGTCACGAACCATACGGCGAAACGTACGTCGTGTGAAACAACTTGTTTTGTAGTCAACTAGTCCATCACAATGTCATGCATGAGGAGTACTGTAGGAGTTTGGCTTTCGGCTTGTACAATTCGTTTTCGCAAAGCTTCCCTTTCTTTACTTATCTTTGATATTTATGACCCACCCAAGTTGGGTGGTGTGCTGCTTTGCTGCTTCGAATTGTAGTTAGACCGCTTTGTCAAATATCGTACTGGTCTCGTCATCGTCCAGTAACAATCGACATTCTTTGTTCCGTTGAGACTGTAGCTTTTGCTCGTTTTCGTTGCGCTTGCCTTCCCCTCTTTGGTCTTTTCGATAACCTTGAACCTTCCAAGTTGGAAGGCTGTTGGTTAGCGCTACGGAGATGTGTTGAAGCTAGGTGTCAGGACGTCGAATGTTTCAGTACTCTGTCAGTTTTGTGCCTAGTTATTGCACTTTCTGACTGTATATAGTATCATGTTACAGTGATGGAGAGTTACTCTTAACTCGTATCCATATGTCTTTTTCTCTTCCACATTTATTTATGGCTCAACATCCGAGTTTCAAATTGCACACCTGATGAGCCGTCACGAACCATACGGCGAAACGTACGTCGTGTGAAACAACTTGTTTTGTAGTCAACTAGTCCATCACAATGTCATGCATGAGGAGTACTGTAGGAGTTTGGCTTTCGGCTTGTACAATTCGTTTTCGCAAAGCTTCCCTTTCTTTACTTATCTTTGATATTTATGACCCACCCAAGTTGGGTGGTGTGCTGCTTTGCTGCTTCGAATTGTAGTTAGACCGCTTTGTCAAATATCGTACTGGTCTCGTCATCGTCCAGTAACAATCGACATTCTTTGTTCCGTTGAGACTGTAGCTTTTGCTCGTTTTCGTTGCGCTTGCCTTCCCCTCTTTGGTCTTTTCGATAACCTTGAACCTTCCAAGTTGGAAGGCTGTTGGTTAGCGCTACGGAGATGTGTTGAAGCTAGGTGTCAGGACGTCGAATGTTTCAGTACTCTGTCAGTTTTGTGCCTAGTTATTGCACTTTCTGACTGTATATAGTATCATGTTACAGTGATGGAGAGTTACTCTTAACTCGTATCCATATGTCTTTTTCTCTTCCACATTATTATTATTATTATTATTATTATTATTATTATTATTATTATTATTATTCAATTTTTTTTTCAGTCAATTTTTTCTTCAGACCTTTCCCGTTTGTCTCTTTCCCTCAAAACCAGTTAATATTTTATGACTTGGGGCTCCCCGCGTGCTAGTTTGTACGTGAAGTGTGTGGGTTACAGTGAGGGCTGCGTCCCACCCGCCTGTGTGGATTCACAGGAAGTGTGAGTTACGAAGTCTGAAGAAAACATTGAACGGTCTCTGCTTGGATGACGACTACACCATAGCTCAGTGGTTAGAGCATCGCTGGCTACAAGCGAGGGTCCCTGGTTCGAGTCCTGGTGGTGACAGTCAATTTTTTCTTCAGACCTTTCCCGTTTGTCTCTTTCCCTCAAAACCAGTTAATATTTTATGACTTGGGGCTCCCCGCGTGCTAGTTTGTACGTGAAGTGTGTGGGTTACAGTGAGGGCTGCGTCCCACCCGCCTGTGTGGATTCACAGGAAGTGTGAGTTACGAAGTCTGAAGAAAACATTGAACGGTCTCTGCTTGGATGACGACTACACCATAGCTCAGTGGTTAGAGCATCGCTGGCTACAAGCGAGGGTCCCTGGTTCGAGTCCTGGTGGTGACAGTCAATTTTTTCTTCAGACCTTTCCCGTTTGTCTCTTTCCCTTAAAACCAGTTAATATTATTATTATTATTATTATTATCATTTTTTGATGTAAGGGTGTTCTATCCCAACGCACAGTCGTACCGATCTCGCCCGCTGGCTGAGGTGTTCCAATGGCACGAGCGTCAGAAGCAGTCGGCATACGGTGCCCGGATCCGGGAAGTTGAGCACGCGTCGTTCACCCCGATCGTCCTGTCTTCTGCTGGTGCCCTGGCGAAGGAGGCCACCCGGTTCCTGAAGCTGCTCGGAACGAAGCTCTCCACCAAGCTCTCGCAGCCTTATCCCCTCGTGATGGGAAAGCTGCGGACGGACCTGGCTTTCAGCCTTGTCCGCGACTCCGTCCTGATGGTTCGTGGGAGTCGCCGTGCATTCCGTGCACCTGGTCTGGCGGCGGATGTGGATGCTGTTTCTGTGGAGGCCCGCATTCCCGCCACTACGTGACGCTAAGTCCTCCTGGGGTTTGCCGCTCTCCGGTCCTCTTTCATCCCGTTCTCCCCTCTTTTTTTGGGGATTCTTTGTACTTCGTCTTTCTTGTTTTCCTTGTTCCTTTGTTTTTTTGTAGGACAGATTTTTGGTGTACTGATTTCGGTCGTTGTTGTGTCTGACTCTATTCCCAATATCTAATTCTGTGGTTGGTTTTCCAACTCATTGGGTTGTAGTTTCCATCATGAGTTTGATTCCATCGTGAGTTTTGATTCTACTTGCTATTTTTCGTTCCATTTTTGAGCTCATATTTTATTTTCCTGATTTCTTCTCCAGTGTATGTTGTATTGCATTTTAATACATTGTGTTAATTTTTGCCCGTAAAAGAGGCTTGCACCAATAATAATAATAATAATAATAATAATTGGTATGCATTATTATTATTATTATTATTATTCTCAATTCATGGTTGACATGGTGTCAACCAATATTATGAATGAGGGCTACCAGCTATGGAATAAAAGAACAAGAAGGCAAAAGTGCACACGCAAAATATGGCAAGTTAAATGAAAATGAAAAGAAATAGACGTAAATCAATCCAAAACCAAAATCAATTATAAAAATCAATCCAAAACCCAAATGAATTGTACAGGTAGCATATATATTATGTGATTTACTTTGGAGCTTGAAGTAATACGCAAAGAGAATGAAAATCAATGATTAGTAAATGAAGATCGACGTACGTGTATATTTATCAAGCTTAAAACGCATTGAGGGTGTTGCTGGACTTTAATTGCTGAGGAAGAGAATCCCATAATTGGTATGCTAGGAATACAGGCGAGTTGCTCATGGAATTGTTTCTTGCAATCGGGAAACGAAGCGAGTTCCGGCTTGTTGAGGATTCATTGAACCAATTTAAGGAATGCTGCACATGCTGAGGGGCAGTGATAAGTTTGATTTTGTGAATGTATACGCAGGAGGATCGGTCAATGTAATGTTTCAGAGGAAATGTACAGCAATTTTCATAGAGAACGGCTATGTTGGTCTCGGGCGGCAAACGAAGTATTGCCCGGAGAATCCGTTGATGCACAATCTCCAGCTTTGCAAAGAGGCCATTACCAGCGCCACACCACACGACACAGCAATACAAGAAAATAGGCAAAACGATCGTGAATATCCAGATTTTGTTGGTCTCGTGTCCTGTAAGATTGCAAAATTCTGTTCTTGGGCATATGCTCGGCCTCTGTAAATAAAAGAATACTACTACTGCTACTAGTGCCCAATGCGGCTTTTTAGGAAATACTGACCCTGAAGTCAAATATCAATTAAAGCCGGAGTGCAAAAAGGTGGTGTTATCTAGCAGCCATTGACTTGCTCCGTGTGCCATGCGGTAAGATTACTTATTGCATGGTTGCTGCTGGGTTTAGCCCTCGGGCTTTTATCTGTCTTTATTATTGACTAACCAGAATTACACTGAATAAAGACTTGCGAGTAGTGGTCGCTTTTGTGTACATGTAGGTCTTTATCAAGATGATTTAATAATTATATTATTATAAGACATGATCGCTTCTCCATAGACTGCTCTCCATTCCAACTTTGATGCAGGGTTGTGGCAGAATAGTCGGTGTATCAAATCTTTACCCTAATTGTCCATGTACAGTAGTGAGAGATGAAACCATTCTGCAGGTAGCCATTCATTGTTGGGATGAAGTTTATCTTGGCAAATAGTATTCTGCCTGCCGACAAGCTGTCACTGCTTCCACTCTGTGAATAATGTCTTCATCTGAAACACCAGACGTGAGGCCAGCTCCTGAGAGCCGATCTCAGATGGAGATCCCTCCCATTTGCGGAAATCCTGAAAACACATGGTCAGAAGTTATTTTGCCACTCTGCATCCTTTGCTTGGGCTCTCCGGCATCTTCTCCTTGAGATGGCGGTGTGTTACAGTGTAGACGTATGGTTTGCCACAATACTCTTCCTTTCTGATAGCATTTGACTGTAGGCCTGGCATTACAACCGTCCACAACTAACTGTATGTGCTTCATCAGGAAAGTAAGACAGGCGCTGCTGAGCGCTCCAATCGACTTGGTACTGAGTCCATGAGAAATTCTAGTTCTTTTCGAGCCTCCTGAGCTGGCCTCAGCAAATTGCAAAGGCAGTTCTTTTGGAACGAGCTCTATCTGTTTATGCCCGCTCTTTCATCCTGGTCCAAATTTAGCAATGCATCAGTGTCTACTTCTGTATCGCTAGAGATGCTATCGCCAGAGCCTCTGGCACAACGAGAAACTCTTCTTCGTCTGTTTGATATTCACTTCGCGTATGTCTTCTCCATAGCTCTCCATTAGTCTAAAAGTAAAAGAAACCTCGTTTTAAAATCATTTCTCCGGATTTGTGACACTTGAACTGCCTCGGCGCGGCGCGGCGGCCTCGGTTGGGCATGCTACACAAATGGCTTGTATACATTTACATGTACCTGACCACATCGCGATATCGCTACAATCATAACGTTTTTATGTAGCATTACTGCTAAAGGCGTTACGTACGTGTCTACACAATCACAAAGTCATGCGCCTGCGTGCTCAAATGCCCAGAATGGGCAGAGCGTAGTAAGCGAGAGGTACACAAAAGGAAGTTAAACAGGGCTGTTTCGTTGTTACTCAGAGTTTCTTGGCAAAAACCAATCATCAGACAACATCTCATGATCATGATTGTAGCCGATTGTTGCCCAAAACCTGGGATTTCCCGATATTATTCACTATGAAACTCGTTATGCCGCTCAAACCTCACACAATGCTCGTTTTGTTCCTTTCTAATTCTCCATAATGCTCTGATGCTCGGATAGTCTTGTAATGCCGAAATATAATGCCGGCATTATCCGCTGGACCCTACCCACGACCCGCCGACGTCGACAGCCACAGCAGCCCCCGGGCATGGGGCATAACACTGCACTGCTTGCCCGTCGCCCCAAGACGCTTGGCGGTTACTAGTCTTCACGCCACCTACACTGTCAGCAAGCTACCTTGTCGTCATGTGCCCATCGCCCACTGTCGTTGACGCGCTGGGAGGCCCTGTGGCATTCACCCAGTATATTGTCGTCAGAGCTGTCTCGACGGTACAATAGCGCTGGTAGAAACAGTTGGTCGTATGGTATTGCGTCCTCCGGATTGTCCCTTGACTCGTCTTGTCCCTCTTCTTCGGCGCACGTATCATATTATTCCAGGGTGCGACGGAGCTGCTCTCGGCCGTTGAAGAAAATGTTGAGTCACCTCCACCATTACACTGCGCTCTTTACCGACCAGACCCTCCTGTACACAACCATCACCACTGCGAGGACACTTCCTTCAGACAGCTTTTTCACTAATACATAGCTCATCAGTGAAGGTAGATGTTGAATGATTAAAATATAGACCAAACTGCTATTATAGGGTTTTCCACGAAATTTCGTACTACTGTACCCAGCACGGGATTGCGACCAGCTGGTTTGGTGGTGACAGCGTTGTGAAGGACCGAGGGTCCTCGACGTCTGTTCTCACCGTCCAGGAGCGGCACTGACGCACGCTGCTATCTGGTGTTCACGAGGTGTTTGTCGCGCTGGAAACGGAGCGTCTCTGTAAGTTTGTATCCCTGGTGATGTTTGTGCCTGGACAGCACTATAAGTGGTGCTTTTCAGGCACAATCTTCCTCAGCTTACTCAAGCTCAACTGATGAGGGGTGAATTCCCCGAAACACTGTGTATTGAGCAGGGAGTGGTGCTTTCTTGCTGGTTTGCCGAGTCAAAGGTTCGATGGACTTCTCGTGTGCTGGATGGCAGTCGTGAGTCAGTCAAGTGTCAAGTCAAGTCGGCGGAATAGCGCGAGCTCCAGTGTGGGGAGAAACACCCTTTGCAAACAAATCATCGCCGAATTCGCAACCACTATTTCAAACCTAAGGTTAGTTTGTATTATATACATGTTCATAGAATGCAATGGAAATCCCCTAGCTCAGACCACAAATGCTCGATATCTAGGTCTACATCTCGACTCCCAGGTTCGGTGGGAGACTCAAGTTGCAACTATTACACGGAAGACCTCCCAGAAACTGACGCCGCTGCGAGCCATTCGCTCCTGCTTAACTGAGCAACACGCCCTGCTATTTTACAGATCGTTCATACTACCGGACATGTTATATGGATCTAATGCCTTCTTCTCGGTTCTCTCTGCGCACCAACGGCATCAGCTTTCGGTCCTCGACAAGCGATGTATCTGCTGCGTTGCCAACCAGCCATTCCCCTCCCACACAGATCCCATCTACACCCGTCTAGACCTCATCCCCATCATCCAAAACGCCCACTGTAAACTCCTCCTCCTCATGCTTCGTATCCACACCGCCAGAATTAGTAATCTCCTGTCCAAGCGCCTACGTCGCCAGACTGAAGGCGTCACTCGGATCAACGATCCAAATGCGTATGTTGTCCCTGCCACCAGGCGAGTCTCTGGTGTGACTGTCGGCCGCTCGTTTCGGCTGTTAGATTATGGAACGCCCTGCCCCAAGAGTTCAAGTCCCTCGCCTGCCATAGATCATTCAAGAGACTTTTAAAGGTTTATTTTCATGGCTAGCTAGCATCTAGGCTTGGACTTGGAGTCGTGACTCAACTGTGCTTTCTTCTTCTTCTTCTTCTTCTTCTTTTTTCTTTTTTTTCCCTTTCTCTTTTTCTTTTTGAGTATTTGCAGTCTATGTTGTCAGTGTTTTTCTCTCTTTCGTGGAGACTTGCTTGTTGTATCCTTGGCTCTCGGCCGTAACTTTATCGCCATCATAATATCGGGCACCATTGCCCGTTTGGTCTGCGATACAAAAATAGATTTCAACTGGGTATGGCAGCTCCCGAGACAGCGAGTTGAGCGGATGACTCAGCCACCTCCGGGTGCGAATACAGCCGTCATGCACCACGCAGGCAAGCCACGCCGGCACGGAGAAGGGCAAAGCTGAACCTGCAGCGCCGCCAAAAATCGATGCGCGCGTACTTGAGAATCAAAGATAATTTTTACCATGGCCTTACTGAGCTGAGAAACTGGGCTTTCGTCTTTCACACACACAAACACACACACACACACACACACACACACACACACACCTTGAAACCTTGAAACTGCCACCTAAAGGTGATGCAGTGCCTCAAAGAGGCAAGGAGGGCAGAGTTACTTCTTGCATTTGTGTTGAGCCAGGTACTGGAGACGTGTGAACTTCCGAGAGCAGGTCGGGCATGGGATGGTGCGGCGCTCGGAGCCAGAGCTGCATGTTCTGCGGTTGCAGTTGCAGTTGTGCCGGCGGTGCCCAGCTTTGCTCCGGAAACAGCGGTCACAGGTGTGGCAGTGGTAATGACATTGGCTGCAATCAGGTGGGCGAGGTGCAACAATCTCTGGAACTGGAGCGTCACCAAGACTGGGAGAGCAGCTGTGCACAGCAAATCCACCTCGGCTAGCAAACCAACGATGGCACGTTTCGCACAACACAGCACCGGCCTGTTCATGGATCGGCTTCAGTCACACACACACACACACACACACACCTTGGTCCTTGGTAACACTGACATCAAATGGTCACGTGTCCCCTGTGCAGGGGTCGACAGCACTGAGTTCAGCATTGGATCCAGAAACGCCACTCTACTTCCTGGACAGGAAATTAGCACAGCTATGCAGGTCGAAACCACGGGATGACTTGCAGCAGCGACCGCAGCCGAGACAATGCGCTCTGCAGCAGGGCAGGGCAACCCGCTGTTTCCGGACCGAGTCTGCCGATGCCACAGCCGAGACCGACGCCACTTCAGCAGCCGAGTTGGAGAGACACTTATGCGAAGCTAGCCCGCCAGCACACACACACACACACACACACACACACACACACACACACACACACACACACACACACACACACACACACACACACACACACACACACACACACACACACACACACACACACACACACACACACACACACACACACACACACACCTCTTGTGTTTTCAAGGCAATGGATGCGAAGGCTGAGGAGTCCGCCGGCAAGCGCAAGGCTCGTCTGCCTTCGTTGGTCAAAGCCAAAAAGAAGTTGTTGGAACAGGCCGACGAGACAGGAGTTCAGCTGAACATGGTTGAACAAGCGGTCACGTGCTCCTGGGTGCCCAAATCACCTGGTCACCACGCCAGCAGGCGACAACTAATACAGGGGAAGTTAAGGCAAAAATCAAAATATCACCAGTTGTAGTCTTCGGGGTGCTGAGTCGAATGGTCTTGGTCCGAGAAAGCTGAGACGCTCCCTTCCTACTTGAATCCCAATCGAACTCGCGCACTTCCACCGAAACTGGGTGACTGCGCCCTACTAGATGGGGATTTGTATGCAAAATGTCACTAAAAGCGTCATTTCGTTCTTATAAAGGCACGGATGACCGCGATTGGCCCATATGTTGTAGTCTTTTGGACTCTGAGGCGACTGGTTTTGGTCCGAAAAGGCTGTGATGCAGCGTTCCTCCTTTATTCCCAATCGAACATGATTGAACAAGCGGTCACGTGCTCCTGGGTGCCCAAATCACCTGGTCACCACGCCAGCAGGCGACAACTTTCACACCAAGGTTCAACTCGAGTTCATTGTTGTGTGAGTGTTGAGAGTGTGCAATGAAAAAGTTTGTCCGGAAGATAACCACCCCCAGTAACGCTGGCCGTGAAAATGGTGGCTCTTCACGTAGTTCATGCAGTAGTGATGTCTCCGGGGAACCATCTCCCCCTGCCCCAGGCGCTCATAAGCGTAGAGCTGAGAGCCCAACGGAGAGTCTCGCCCCAAGTGAAATTGACTACCCGTCCCAAAGCCGACGAGCTGGAGCTGAGAAGACAGCTCGCAAACCGCAGTCCAGCCTGACACCAGATCGTCAAGCCCAGTGCGCCGGAGTGTCAGAAGGTCCTGGCGATAGTGATGCTGTAAGGCAGATCAAGGGCCTCTTCGAGACGTTTCAAGGGCAATTTCGATCGGAATTCAAGAACATCATCGAAGAGACCCTGGGACCACGACTGGACAGCCTTGAAAAGAGGCTTGACGAGCAGAGCCAAGACATCAACCGCTTGTCAGCGGAGAACCGTAGGCTGAAGGCAGCAGTAGAGAAATGTAATGACGATGTTGGCAAGGCGGACAATGGTGCCAAGTCCGCCATTGTCGAGATGAAGAAAACATTTGCCGACATCACTGCCAGCCATCCTGCCGCCAGTCCAAATTCTGCTGCAAGCTCCAAATACGGACTGTCTGAGGAGACACTGCGTGACCTTGTTGCGGAGACCAGTGAGCAGCAGAACAGAGTAAACAATGTCATCCTTCGCGGCGTACAGGAGCTCCCATCGGAGAACCTGTCTGCCATAATCGGCACCCTCGCCCCACAACTCGCTCCAGAGGACATCAAATCTGCAGCCCGGCTTGGCCCCAGCCATTCATCACGGCCACGGGATGAAACATCTGGCTCACTTGCTGGGGCAAAACCAGCGCCTCGTCTCGTGCGAGTGGTGTTGTCCCCACAGGGGAAGAATTTACTTCTACGCAACAAAACGTCAGCACAATATAAAGGAGACAACGTCTACATCCAACACGACCTAACCCGACAAGAACAACGACGACGGAAGGACTTAGTCCCGAAGTTTCGAGCTCTTCGCGACAAAGGTGTACGATGTCACCTCCCCCGTGACAAGATTATCAATAATGGTGCACCGCTGTCATCAGACGACATCACCCGTCTCCTCAACACAGTCACCCAATAGGATACTGCCAGGGCATCCCCTCAAACGTCAGCACGAAAGCTAAGTATCGCTCCCCTCAATGTATGTAGCCTGTATAATAAATTACATGAAATTGAAGCACTCATGCATGCTCACGATTTAGACATATTAACGTTAACGGAAACGTGGCTATCCGACAGTGTACCTGGCATATGTATTACAGTACCTGGATACACCATGCATAGACTTGATCGGAACTCAAAGAGAGGAGGTGGTGTCAGTATATACGTAAGAGAAGGCTTTGATAATCGAGCACTACATCACTCCTCTCCCATTGAAGCCCTCGCAGTACACGTGTCGGTGAACATTCACCCCCAGCCTCTCACTATCCTCTGTGCATATAGAGCTCCAACAGTACCTGTGGCATTTTGGCAAAGCCTATCTAGCCTAACTGATGACATACTGGATTGTACACCGGCCTCCTCCGCGTGCATAATTCTAGGCGATTTCAATGTCAATGTCCAAGACCCTAGTCACGCACACTACCCTCACCTACGAACATTCTGCTCTGATTTTGATCTCCGAAACGTTGTCACGTCACCAACTAGACTCCCCAGTGCAACAACCATAGACCTAGCACTGATCTCAAGCTCCTCCTCCACCACGTCCACTGCAAGACCAGGCAGGGATGAACTGATTTACAAAGACTGCAATGTTATTCCATGTGATATTTCCGATCACCAACTTGTTCGTGTGACCTACACTATCCATGCTACCACCAGCACACTCAAGACAAACAGACAGGTACAAGTACGAAAGCCACCGCTGCGCACGTTGAAGATCAAGCAATTCCAAGAGACAGCTGCTAAGCATATGTCTACTCTCCACCAGCAGATCACACGCAGTTCATCACAGATGTCTCTAGATAGTTATACTGAACACTGGCAGGATGCAGTCAGTGATGCCTTGAATGAGTACTGCCCACTAAAGACCGTTCACGCCAAGAAGAGCTATACTCCATCGCCTTGGATAGAGGATGAGCTCCGGCAGACTTTATTCAAGCGTAAACGAGCACACCGTGCAATGATAAAACGTCCTGATCGCCCAGACCTGCTGCAACAATTCCGGACTCTACGAAGACAATGCAAACTTTTGACTAGGAAGAAACGGTCTACATACTTCCAGCAACAACTAATCAATCATCGAAACCACCCAAGAGAGCAATGGAGTGTCATGAACAATCTACTGGGTAGAATTAAAATCAACCAGGAACCTGCTGCCGAAGTAGCCGACATCACAAAGACATTTACAGACGTTGTCAACGATACATCACTTTCTGGCAGTACACTACGCACTCCCAATGGCCCTTTATCGGAATACTCACGGACACAGTTCACACCAGTCACTGTTCCACAAGTCCAACTCCATATCCAGAGAATGAACAGTCGTAAAGCCACAGGACCTGATAACATCCCCGCCCAGGCTTACAAGCTCATCAATGATGAGATCGCCCCATCTTTGGCCAAACTATTTACCATGTCTCTTACATCTGGCGATTTTCCATCGACTTACAAACTAGCAAATGTGCGGCCTATCTACAAGCGTGGAGATAAGTCAGTCCCATCCAACTATAGACCAATATCACTCCTGTCCCACATGTCTAAGCTACTGGAACATATTGTACACGACCAACTAATGTACTATATCTATAATGCACCACCGCCACTGGTACCCCTACCTGCTGAGCAATTTGCCTACCGCAGAGGCCACTCCTGCGAGGACTTGCTCACTCCCGTGATCAACGACTGGATGCTCTCCTTGGACAAAGCTGATTATGTCGTAGCTGCCTTTCTAGACATGTCTAAGGCATTCGACACAGTTAGTCATGCAGTTCTACTGAGTGAACTTCTGGAGATCGGTGTCGGTGGTACTGCCTTGCAGTGGTTCTGTACCTACCTTACCCACAGGAAGCAACGTGTAGTCACCAAGACACAACACGGCCTAGAATATAGCAGCAACAGGGGGGTTCCGCAAGGCTCCGTCTTGGGGCCCTCTCTCTTCAATCTGTCAGTCAGAAAGCTCCCCTCTGTACCCCAGCACTGCAAGGCTCGACAGTACGCGGACGATGTCTCCCTTTACAAAGCTGGCAAGAACGTTGAACAGTTGTGCAAGGAGCTGACGGAAGACATTGTCAAAGTGAAAGAGTTCTTGGCGGCCAGAGGCTTACTGCTGAATCCTTCCAAGACGCAGTTTGTCGTGTTCAGGTCAAAGTGCAAGCCCCTTGACCCCAGCGTCGCTCTACAGCTGGGTGAGGTCATAATCAACCCTAGTGCACACATTCGATACCTTGGCGTTGTACTCGACGAACATCTCTCCTTCGGAGAGCACGTTAGCCAACTAGAGCGGAAAGTTGGAAGTAAGTTAGCCATGTTCAGAAAGGTCCGAGATCACATGACGGTAACTGCGAAGCGTGCATTTTACATTTGTTCCATTCAGACAGTACTCGAGTATGGGAGTAACTCATTTGCTCATTGCTTATCAGTAACTCTTCATGACTGTCTAGTCCGTCTTAGTAATAGAGCTCTACGCATTGTGTTCAGTATGCCTCGCTTTTCAGACGTAGCCCTTGTTAATGCACGCCATCACATTCTCCCTTTGTCTGTGCGCTATCAGTTCAAACTCTATAATCTTAGTGTTTCGTGTCCTGAATCAGTTAACTACTACTCTCCTTACTGATTGCTTTTGCCTTCGTTCTACTTCTACACGTACCAATTCCTGCACTCGCTCCCAGGTATCTTCGTCTGTCACTCTACCAAAAGCTAAAACTCGTTTCGGTCTCTTTTCAGTTTCTTTCATCGGTTCCGACCGTTGGAATGCACTCCCCGCTGCAGTCCGCTTATGCTCTTCACTGCACCTATTCCGTAATTCAGTACTTTCATTTCTAGGGTACCCTGTAAGAAGGCATTAGGCCTGTGGGGATTGCCCTATCAAAATTTGATAATAATAATAATAATAATAATAATAATAATAATATATAGAGGGTAAGCAGCAGCATTTGGCCCTGTACAGGTTTTTCCAGCGTCCACCACACCACAACTGCGCGCTCCAGCGATGCGGCAGTGGTGGTGACCGGTGGTGTGGCAACGTGTCGAGGCCGGCAGGGAGCGCAGTTGTGGTGCGCGAGGTCGATGGTGGAAAAAATACGTGTCCGCAGTGTGTTTTAAAAGCATGCGATTCCGAATAACACAATCGGATTGGAACCCCCTAATGGCCCTATAGAGACCTCTGGATCCGCCCCTGGATACCACTACACGGCACCAGGGTATTCCGGAAGCTCTTGTGGGCCAGGGATAAAAATAGTTCCAAAAACTACTAGTATTAGTACTAACAACATCACCATGATCTTTTTGGAATCTGTTGAGTTTCTCGATGATCTTGCTAGTTCTTGTACTAAGCTTGAAGTTGACTTGGTGTTTGATTACTGTACTGCTTAGGTGTTGGCGGATAATGCCGGCATTGTATCGAGCATTATACACCACCCGGAGCATTATAAAGCATTACGAGGCCAAAAATGGCATTATACGACGTTCTACATGACTGCATAGTAGATCTACACACATCGTCAATTCGTCATGACACAGCTGATTGTACAGATTCGTATCGGCGTTGGTCTTTGATTGGCAACATTTATTACTATACGCGATGTATTACTACAAGCGATAGACCACCGTACATATCATGCATGGTACCAAACAGATCGTGGCACACAGTCAGTGCCAGGCCCAGTATACCATGGTATACTGGTGCGTCCATGGAGCTATGAAGCCGAGACCTCTGGTCGGCGGAGCTTAATGGGCCCCACCACCACACTCCATCATTCACCCCAGTGTCTGGAGATATGTGGATTTTGTAGAAAAAAAAAAAAAAAAATACTGCATGCAGTATTGCTAGCTACACTGTAGCTGTGGTCCAGCACCATGACTACATCAGTACATGAGCGGAGTGTGGAAACTCTCGCAGAAACTTTCGGTCCCGGAAGTTTATCTTCGGCCAGCAACTACTTACTTTTTGAAGATCCAGGTAACAACGCCGAACCAACGAAACAAATGTGAGCCAGCATGGAACGGTGGAGGTGCGCACACACACACATTCCAGACCTTACCCGGTTACCGTTCACACTGTTACAAAAAACATTCTTCATCGAAGCAAGAGTAACGCTGGACTTTCACCGGACATTGAGCATTGTGTAAGACCAGCTAAATAGCAGCCAACGCTGATGGCTGACTCGTCGCGATGCCGTTCTTGGGATTGGCAGATGGGCTTTTGGCGGAGTCCTCTGATGATGGTGACGTCGTCGAGTTGGAAACTGCAGATCCTGCCGCGATAGCGAGGAAGCGGTCTTTTCAGAAAACAGCTATTACCAAGTCTGAAAATGTTTCCAAAAGGACGCGAGTAGCTCATGGACAGAGCACTGAAGTGGCCATCAGTGCCGAAACACGGGTGCGGGAGTTCCCAGATGAGCCGCTCAAAAGCAACTGTGGGCAAGTTAGTGTGCCTGGCATGCCATACAGCATTGTCAGGGAAGAAGAGTATAATCATGTCCCATATTGCTACCGTGAGACACAAACAAGGAAAGTCCCGTTTGGAGAGGGAAACTCAGAGGCAGAAGCTGGTCAAGGAGTCCTTCTTGGCGTATCCTCTTTGTGCCGCCTCAATATGACTGTATGTGTTTGTAACTAGCGTACATGTTTACCTGATATTGCATTATGTGTTTATCATAGCATGGGTGCAATATTATAGCGTTTTTCTTAGCCCAATACCGCAAGGTTCAGGTGTTTATATTCCATCCGGTGGAGCATTACCAGCATTATTTGGAGCATTATATGGCCTTTTGTGGAGCATTACTTTTAAAAAGCATTATATCCCATATTACCGAGCATTATCCGCCAACACCTAGTACTGCTTGATGTCTGGATTCCAATTTTTTCTATTTTTTTCTTTTCTTTTCTTTTCCTTTCCATTTACCCCGTTATCGGCCCTCTTAAGAGTTGTGGGTATCACTGTTGAGGCATCCGATGGTAAATAAAATAAATACTACATGATCACAGCAGAAGTCAGAACACTGCCATGCCTTTTGTGTACACTGAAATCCTGCCATGAAAAGAACGTAGTCGCCTGCACTGCGCAGACCCGGCCGGCCCGGCCCCTCCGGCCCCAGTCCTGTCTGTGTTCACGTGACGTTGATGCCAGTTTGATTTTTTTGTAGTACATGTACTGTTGTGGACATGGAAATCCGGTCGCACATCTAGCGGCCCCATGCCCTGTCGGTGCTGGCCATGCAGCCGAGGATAAGCGGTACACACATGCATTTTATGCGCTGCAGCGCGCTACTGTAGTCGCATCGGATCAACATGTGCCCTGCACGCAGCGTTCTGTACGCGCTGAGGGCGCCGGCCCCGGTCAATCGACCGGATTTCCATGTGCACGACAGTAGATCTACCACACAGTCCTGCACCTAGACTTTTGTAGGGACTTCAATTGAAAAATCAAATTCGCGAGTTTTGCATAAAACGCTAGTTTTTCTAAACCGGGAAGAATCGAGAAACAACCTGTGAAAATTTGAACCCAAAATTCCAAGGCAATCTAGAGTTATAGTCGATTGAAGATCGGAAAACGGGGGAGAAAGTAGTCACAGAAGTAAATGCAAGTATGTATGGGAGCCGTGTGGTTTCCGTCCAGCACTGCACTATCTGGTGCATACATGGCGATACAGGATGTGTGCATGCATGCAGTGTGCACGCATGCCGTGCGCGCCGACTTGCACAAGTCACACGTTTTCACCGTCACTGCTTCTACCAGTGTGCGCGCAGTTCACTCGATTTTTTCGTCTACCACCAGGAAATCGCCGTGGGCTGGTTTCTGTGATCATTTTCCTTCTACGGCGATAAAGCGCGAGCCTCAATGTTGTAGAATCCTCTTGGTTTAGGCTAATTCGAGGCCGCTGAACACGAAAATCGGGTGTTCCTCGCGAAGCCGAGTACGGATCTGGTCGAAATTAGTACTTCGAAGTGCACCCGCGCCAAGCGCGGAGGCATTATTTTTGGAAGCATGGCATGTGTGGCACCATTGGAAAGGTAATGACCTCAGCTACCTAAAAATAGCATCGACAAGGCCGAAAAGGCCGCGGGAGAAGATACTCGGGCCGCGAACTGCATCTCGAACTGCAGCCACGAGGCGCCCATTCACTTTGTACAGGCGAGCTGTGACTGCACTTTTCGCTTTTCAGTGACCGGAACTGAACTCCCTACCTAGAGTTGTTCCGTGCACTTCAGGTCATCAGATCCCATTACCATGATTAGTGAGCTGAGAAACTGGGCTTTCGTCTTTCACACACACACACCTCTTGTGTTTTCAAGGCTATGGATGCGAAGGCTGAGGAGTCCGCCGGAAAGCGCAAGGCTCTTCTGCCTTCGTTGGTCAAAGCCAAAAAGAAGTTGTTGGAACAGGCCGACGAGACAGGAGTTCAGCTGAGTGGCGGCCTCGCTTCTGATGAACTCATTCCATTGGAACAGATATTCGTCAATTTAGCGTTGGTGTCAGAAAAGGAATTGAAAAGAGAATTTGATGAAGCGTTCTCCACGTATGCCGAGAGGCGTGCGCACGCAGTGCAATTTAGCAATGTAGATCGAATTGAATTGAAGAACCTGTTTCGTGCCGCAGGTTCGAGTGTTGACGCCGTTTCCCATTCAACAGAAAAAACGGCACCAGCGGCTACAGCGAGCGAGGCGAGAAAGCTGAGCGGCAAGGTGTTACGGAATGTACTGGCGTACGGATCTGCTGGTAGTGGCAAGACCACAGTGTTTCTGCTCATGGTTCTATACCTGTGGAGCAGAGGCGAACTATGGCAGGAGGAATTCGATCTGGTCGTGGGACTGGAGCTTCGAGAAAAAGAGGTGAGAGCTGCGACTAGTCTTGCTGAGCTGTTGGCTGTGAAACTGGCGAGCCAGGGCCTGTCGCAGGCTGAGACACTGGAGCTTGCAGCCTACTTCGAGAATGCTCCAAGCCGTCTATGTGTCGTCATGGACGGCTTGGACGAATGTGATTTCGCCAGCTGCAGTAAGTTCATGAGAGACTTGCTGAAACGTGAGGGCATGGTGAAGACACACGTGATCGTTACAAGCCGTCCATGCCAGGATGCATATCAACTATCGCAGTGTGGCAAATATCAGCAGAAGATCCAAGTATTGGGTTTCTCACCGGAGAACGTGAGGGAGTACGCAGAGAAGGTTCTTGGTACACAGCGTGCTGAAATTCTGCTGGCCGAGCTGCAGAGCAAGCCGGATGTATCATGTCTTATGGCAACTCCCATGTTTGCAGCCCTAACATGTGAGCTTTTCAAGAGCAGCAAAGCCGTGTGGAAGTGCAGCGCATCTCTGTACGAATCGATACTGCGCCGAGTCGTAGAGCGTGCTGGTGGTGCGGTTTGCGAGTCGATTTCACTGGCACCCAGCAAAGTGGTCCAGTCACTACAGGAACTGGGGCGTTTTGCATTTCGCATGTTGCTGCTGAAAAGGATGGTGTTCAACACGTCCGACATCACCATTTCCCACTTGAGCAAGGATGCAATGAGCTTGGGTCTTCTGCAAACATGCCAGGGCACAATGTCTACGGACGCTCGGCAATACCGCTTCTGTCATCTGTCACTGCAGGAGTTCCTGGCGGCATGGTTCATGGCGAAGTGCGTTGCGCAAGAAGGACATCACGCCACTGCACTGGTACAGCGACTGGGCACGTACGATGGCCATATGGCAATGTTCTGGAAGTTTCTCATTGCTCTATGCCCGGAAGACGTGTCGCTGACCATCATGGAGGAGCTATGGCGTGGGCAGTGTGTGGATCCCATACCATTGGATCCTAGCGGTAAGGCCGACCATTACACCAAACAAGCTAGTGTTTATGCCAGCAAAGGACTAGAGAAATGGGCTGGTGACGCGGCTACTGCAGCCACCAAACATGCTGCTACTGCCGTTAGACGTGCTGCCACCGCCGCTAAGCTAGCCGAGGAGATGCGCAACGATTCAAGTGTCCTGACAGGTGAGATGGAGATGGCAAAGGTCCACAGCCGTCTTTGCGAGGTACTGAAGGCTGAGCACATGACAATCCTCGCCGACATTCTCCTCATTCCTCGACATGACCGTGGCAAGGGCCATGGTGGGCATCTTGTGCGCCGGTCCATGCCCATCAGCCGAGAGCCCACAGACGCGCTATTCCTAAAGACTCTCCTGACGGTGTGGATGGAGAGCGGCACTGTTGCAAATGGCACTGTGCTGTTGGAAGCGCTATCCCATGTGGATGCAGAGCTGGCGCGGCTGTGCGAGAGTCTCCTTCATCCCGCTGCTATACTGCTGAGTCATGGATCCCTGCAAGCTGCTCCTTCTCGCATTGTAAGTCTAGCTGATGCTGTCGCTGCTGATGAATTTTATACTACACGAAGGTTGTTTGTTCATCATGTGGTCGTGTATCACGAGCATGCAGAGTATCACGGTGTGTCCTGCGACTGGACATACCCTTTCTTTCGTGCTGTGCTTGCATCGACCCTCAATCTCCGTCACATTTCTCTTTCTTCTCAGGAATGTTCTGCGCTCAGTTCTTTACTGTGTGGCTATGCATGTTGTGATTTGGAGGAAGTCAACCTCGCCTTTTGTAGCATTGGCGATGAGTCATTTCACAGTTTGTCGGTAGGCTTACAGAGGTGTAGCGGTGTACGTGTACTGTATCTATACGGGAATGCTATTCGTGATGGTCAGGCATTGTCCTCCGTGATTTCGGCTTTGTCTGCTGGTCTTGTGGAAGTGAGTGTCAGCGGTAACCCTGTTTCCGTGCGTGGTTTTGTGTCTGTGTGCCGTGCACTCAGTCAATGTAAGAATGTACACTCTGTCAATGTCAGGTACATGTACAGTGATGGTGCTGCACCGTTGTCTGTAGTCTGTGATCTGTTGGAGCATTGTACACAGCTGGAATTGTTGGGGTTGAATGAGAATATGTTTGTGGGTAGCACGGATGATGAGTTGAGATTCATTGAAGCAGTGAGGGTGCGTACACAGTTACGCGCTCTGTCGGTGCGTGGCTGTGGCTTGAGTGAGAATGTTTGTTCTCAACTTGTCACTGTGTTCACAGAGAGGAAGTGTCTGGATGGTTTGCATGGTGTGTGAGTGAAAAAATCTGACAATGTTCAATGTGTTGTGGCTTGATCATAGATTCATGCAAACTCAGCAAATTGTTAAAAACTCTGGAGACAACGAAATTTGTTGTGTTGTTTTGTCCTCCTGTACACCATGGTACACTCTAACCCTAAACCCTGCCCATCGATAGGTTTTTCTGCCTGCTATTCTTCTTGTACATAACTGTTACTCTGTTTTTGCTTGCTGCTTGCCTCCCTACTACTCTCGGCTCATGCTGAGCACGGCTGTGAAGACATTTATGATGTGTTCATGCCTACTATAATCTGCTGCTGCTGCTGCTAAGCTATGCTGTTCTTTCCTCATTGATTTATGAACTGGCAGTATTTTCTATGTGTGTTAACGATGTAGTATGTTATTGTGTGTGTGTGTGTGTGTGTGTGTGTGTGTGTGTGTGTGTGTGTGTGTGTGTGTGTGTGTGTGTGTGTGTTGTTATTGCTTGTGTTAACATGGAGAATTGGATATGATGATGAGAATGGAGATTGCTAAGATGGTTGTGTGTGTGCATGTGTACCCGTGTACACGCGCACACGCGCACATGTGTGTGTGTGTGTGTGTGTGTGTGTGTGTGTGTGTGTGTGTGTGGTGTGTGTATAAACGTGCCATAGTGAAATGGAAATAGTTCTCCCCCTGGCCCCCGCCACACAGCAACGCAAACTCTTGGTTGTGTCTCAATTCTTACATTATAACAACAAAATAACGAGGGCGCAGGAGGAGAAAGACAAAAAGACTAGACTGAAAACGACACCCGGGAAAAGACACGAAGAAACAACAAAGAACAAGCAATTTTGGTTCGTTCACATCAGCGACGCTCGCGCTGATGCACTCTCGCACAGATGAGTACTCAGGCGCGAAGTCACGCATGCCGTGATTCTAATGGCCAGGCGAATCAGCTGACCACACCTGCCGAGCTCGAGTCCTGAGTCGCTGTTGCTGTGCTTCCTCGCTGGTTGGTAAATTTGATTTCTTCATTCGGGGACGATTTATTTGAGCTAGGAGGACTCAACGGAGCTCTCTTTCTCAACACATTACACTGAAAATACTCCAGGGATAACCAGCCTAGACTGGTGCCGTTAGTGTGCTCAGAAAGCTTTTCTGACATGGCCACAAGAGATGCACCCCCAGTCTCGAAATGCGCGCATGGCGGACGGTCGTCTTTTCCAATCCGCTGGTATAGTTGGTGGTACGAGTGTTCAAAACCATTTTGAACTTAAAGGGGAAGTTAAGGCAAAAATTAAAATTTCACCAGTTGTAGTCTTCGGGGTGCTGAGTCGAATGGTCGTGGTCCGAGGAAGCTGAGACGCTCCCTTCCCACTTGAATCCCAATCGAACTTGCGCACTTCCACCGAAACTGGGTGACTGCGCCCTACTAGATGGGGATTTGTATGCAAAATGTCACTAAAAGCGCCATTTCGTTCTTATAAAAGCATGGATGACCGCGATTGGCCCATATTGTGTAGTTTTTTTGGACGCTGAGTCGACTGGTTTTGGTCCGAAAAGGCTGCGATGCGGCGTTCCTCCTTTATTCCCAATCGAACATGGTTGAAGAAGCGGTCACGTGCTCCTGCGTACACCAGTCACCTAGCTTGCACCTGGTCACCGTGCCTGCAGGGTACAACTTACTAGCCTGTTTGACCTTTTTTGGGTGCAGTCCTGTCACTCGAGTTGAACCTTGGTGTGAAAGTTGTCACCTGCTGGCGTGGTGACCAGGTGATTTGGGCACCCAGCACCACGTGACCGCTTCTTCAACCATGTTCGATTGGGAATAAAGGAGGAACGCTGCATCGCAGGCTTTTCGGACCAAAACCAGTCGACTCAGCGTCCAAAAGACTACAACATATGGGCCAATCGCGGTCATCCGTGCTTTTATAAGAACGCTTTTAGTGACATTTTGCGTACAAATCCCCATCTAGTAGGGCGCAGTCACCCAGTTTCGGTGGAAGTGCGCGAGTTCGATTGGGATTCAAGTAGGAAGGGAGCGTCTCAGCTTCCTCGGACCAAGACCATTCGACTCAGCACCCGGAAGACTACAACTGCTTGAACTGGTGAAATTTTAATTTTTGCCTTAACTTCCCCTTTAATACTGTTCGTCTTCTTTTTGACATGCTCTCTTTCCATTGTCCTTAGCTTTTGTTTGTTGTGAGTCGTTTAACGGTTTTGGCTTTCTCCTATACCTCTGGGGGATGCCAAGTGATGGTTTTGAGAGGCTGGTGATGGCTGTGAGCGAGAGTTTGCCGATCGGCGTCGTCCTCGCTATAGCGATGAAAATACTTGTTACTGCGCACCTGGCAGATATCACAACACGTCGGAGCGTCCAGGAGCAAAGGAATCTTGGGTTTTCACTGGAATCTAGTTCCTCCAGCATCGTGTAGCCCGCCGTCGGTGGATGACCGTCCAGAAAGGTTGAACCTGGTCTTCTGCACCGTTTCGCAGTCCTGCGAGGCACACGGAATACGCCTGTCATTATAATAATTATTGAATTTGTACAAATAAAATCACGAAGTAGTGGACTCTACATATACAGTGATGAGTCTATCCTGTATGCTGCAAAATACGCAGGAAATGTGACTGGTGTCTGTACACTGGACGCCAACATCCCAGTCTTCTCCTGCAGGATCTGTTTGACATTGACAAACCGCCGGTATGCAGTGGGTCGACATTGGCCTGGTTTGGCAGCTATGTGCCTGGGTGGATGTAGCAGGTTTGCATTGGCTCGTCGTCCAGTCCGACATTTTCTAGTAACTGTGGATTACCGGCAGGGTTTGAGAGGTTGCTCATGCTGTGAACACATCTCTACTGCCTGTCTCGTCCTGGATGTGCCGTCTCGCCGCTTCCTTGCTCTACAGTCGCGCTTATTTCGCTTTGTTTCGTGGTGCAGCTCAAAACCTGCCCAAACAACTGTGAGCTCGGAACATGGTATGGACAAATCGCACCACTCATGCTGGATGACTAAATGGATAGTCGAGGAAACGAGTTTACTCCCAGGGCCATGGCAATATCTGTTCAGCGTGGACTATTCCAACCTCCAAGTGCATAGTCACCGATCGATTCATGCAATGGTGGTTGACCTACAAAGAGCCGAGGTCAACGAGAACTACTAGTGGATGCTGTCTACATGCAGTCAACAAAATCAAAGTACCGTCCTTAGTATGCCCCAGAATAGGGCATGTGCATCTATAGCATGACACAACAGGGGTTCTGGCGGCACATATCAAACAAGCAATAACGACTAGTGCCAGCTACCTATTGGAGGCTAGCCGCTACAGTATATCACTCCAGAGATAATTATTATTATGTTCACAGTTTAGACTGAGCACAATCAATGATGCCCAATCAATCTGCCCAATGTGTGTTCTGTTCCACATTATTATAACGTCCCATCGCGTCAACCCTACTACACGCACATCTCGTCACTCTAGCATGACTTGTGTTCTTATTGTTTATTTTGATTCGCACGATAAATAAAGCACAATAAACGTTAACTTGACTGAAGGATAAAGGTGACTGCAGATAGAGGAACACATCGAGGTACATGTACATCAATACAGTATCAGAGAGAATAAAAAAAAACAAAAACAGATGAGAGGTACGCAGAAAAAACTCTCGTAAGCCCAAGTCTGAGGGGGAAGTGGTTGATGAGGGATGAATGCGCTGTCCACGCTTGTCTACACTGTTTGTGGAAATACACACAATTGCACACATACATACAAAAATATGCAACACAGCATGCACAGAACCGAACAATTTCATGTTCACACATGCAAGCAGAGACCTGAACATTTGTACCAAAAGCCGATACAGACAATATCCCCATACATACAGACGCACACCACACCGCACGCGCGCGCACACACACACACACACACACACACACACACACACCTCAGACCTCAGACCTGCCCATCGCGGAAGCGATGATAGCGAACAGCTATGTTAGACATAGCAACTTGTTCTGGGATTACACCATTCAACAGCTTGCAAGGCTGATGAATTGACTGCCACTACACACACGCACGCACGCACGCACGCGCGCACGCGCGCGCGCACGCACGCACGCACGCACGCACGCACGCACGCACCCACGCACCCACGCACGCACCCACGCACCCACGCACGCACGCACGCACGCACGCACGCACTCACGCACGCACCCACGCACGCACGCACGCACACACACACACACACAATGTCCCATGTATGCGCCCGTGGCGAGAAAAACACGCGAATCTACAAATGCACTGGATGTGAACCCACAGATTTTCTCTTGTAGCAACGATAGAGGATCTGATTCTGAATGTATGTATGTATACTTTATTTGAATTCGCAAATCCAAACGAGCACAAATGCTCAATGACAAGGCAGCGAATATGTTATTATGTTACAGGGAAGGAGGGTTGGGGAGAAAATAAGGAGAAAAAAAGAGAATGGTAGATATCTCAATGAAGAGCGAAGCGTTATCAAACTACAAGTAAGCCAGCGAACGATAAGTCGATAGTTCTGTAACCCGCCTAATAAACTAAATACTTTTTTCATGCGTGCAGTGAACTGTCATTAAAACAGAAACAGAAAAATAATAATAAGGCACCCATTTTGTTTGTCCAGGGGATGGCCCACGCCTGGTAAAGAGAATAAATAGAGAAAATAAAAAAAAACAAAAAACAAAACAAACAAAGTACTAACAGTTACTGCTAACGAGAGTGCTTGCTACTAACATCGGGAGGATGAAAGGCCCAACCCTGCCCTGCCAGTTACGGACTTACGGGGGTCGCCATGGCAAATAATAATGGTAAACAGTGAAAATCAATCACAGACAGGAAGCTGTCTCGGGGCAAGTTTCTAATCATAACATCAGGAGGATCGGAGGGTATACGGTACGAGGGCAGCTTTGAAGCTGCTGAGAGACGACAGTACTCTGACTGCATCCGGTAGGACGTTCCAAAGGGCACTACCTCGGGAGGCAGGGCGAGATCGTCCGGCGCGGGTTCGTGTAGCTGGTAGACGGAGCCCCAGGGCGAGATCCAGGCGCGTCCTACGATCCGCGCAGCGTTCGAAGAGCTCCTGGAGGGATGGACTCGCACTGGCGTGTATGCACCTCCAGACAAAGACCAGGACCTTCTGCCGATGTACTTCTCCAATCCTGAACACCTGCATGCGTTCCAGGAGATCACTGGCACGAGAGAACCCCGGCCGGCCATACACTGCTCTTGCCCCACGGTTTTGTGCTACTTGGAGCCGGTCGGTCTGGGCCTGAGTGAGACCTGGGCTAAACGCAACGGACCCATACAGTAGATTCGGCATGATAGCTGCCTTGAAGAACAGTACACGGCTAGCAAGTGTTAGCGACTTTCGTGTCCGCCACAGAGTTCCAATTTTCTTATTGGCTTTCGTGATGCTCGCATCGACCTGGGGCTGCCATGACATGCGTACATCCAAGATGATGCCAAGGTAGCGGGCACTGGTGACGCTTGGCACGGGTATGCCATCGCACTTTACCACAACGTTGGGACTCTGGCCATTGGATCCTGCAAAGACAAGGAGCTGACTCTTGGTGGCGTTGAGGATGAGACCACGGGAGGCTAGCCAGCGAGCTAGGTTAGAGACGGCTGTTGTGAGCTCAGAAGAAACGAGGTCAGCGCTGCGGCGGGCGGAAGTCAAGGCTATATCGTCTGCAAACTGGATTGACATAGTCGGGCAGGTAACAGTCGGTACGTCTCTAGTGTATATGCTGAAGAGCAGCGGCCCCAGGACCGAACCCTGCGGAACACCGCAGGTGCATGTAACAACCCTGCCGAGTCCGGTACCAGTACGCACTTGCTGTTGGCGACTTGACAGGTAATGTTTGAACCAAGTCAGTGCTCCTCCAGTAACGCCAATGTCAAAAAGGTCCTGGATAAGAATGCTGTGCTTGACTTTGTCGAAGGCTTTCGACATATCTAGAAGGCAGGTTGCCACAACTAGACCGTCATCTCGCCCAGTGTCGACTCTGTCAGTTAGTAGGGCAAGAGCATCTTCCGTAGAGTGCCCATGACGGAACGCAAATTGGGTCACTGGCAAGATGTTCATCCGTGCGACATGTTCCACCAACGATTTCTGCACGACCTTCTCAAGGATTTTGGACAGTATCGGTAGCAGTGATACCGGTCGGAAATTTTTGGGAACAGAGGGATCACCAGACTTGTGGAGCGGAACAACGTGAGCTAATTTGAACTGCTGTGGAACTTCGCCGCTGGATAATGATGCATTAAACAATGTGGTAAGAGATGACGCTAATATATCAGCACAATACTTGATTAGGAGACCCGGGATTCCATCACTTCCAGTAGCTTTGGCCGGGTTGACTTGCTGCAGCAAGCGCTCCAAAGCACCCACTGTGACGGGTGGAAAGGACACTAGGGAATGCTCTGCAGGGGGTCCCGCAGGCAGGAGTAGTTTGGATGGCCGAGTGATGTCGGTGACGACAGTCTCGAAAGCAGACGTAATCGCCTCTACACCACACGATGGCTCCTGATGTGTCCGCTTTCGACCGGTAACGGAGTTTATGACGGACCATAGCTGACGGGGGTTTCCCGTGTTCTCCGCGCACTTGTTTCGAAAGAACTCGTTCCGTTTACGCCTGTAGGCATTTGATGCAGCGGACCGGGCCTGTTTGAATGCTGAGTGGGCCTGCTGGCAAGTTTTGTCCGATAGCCAACGCTTGTGCAGCCTGTTCTTCCGCATAGTGAGCTGATACAGCTCTCTGTCCGACCACGGTGGTTCGCTTGGGCGTTTCCGGCTTTGCTTGCAAGTGAATGGAGCATGGCGATCCAGAACAGTTATAAACTTTGAATGCCAGTCTTGCCACATTTCATCCACGTTAGCCTGAGCAGGAAAAGCATACAAGTTTGCAGCCGTAAGATCATTTCGGAAGTCGTTTATATTGATGTTGCGGAGATTTCGGGTGGATGTAGCCGGCTTACTGGTCGACTGCTTGGGCACGGAAATGTCCAGCTTGGCAAGAACTGCAAAGTGGTCACTGATCGTGCACTGAATGACATGGCACATCGCTACTGTTTCGGGACGGGCTAGGATTAGGTCGATTACGGTACCTTGGGGGCAGTCGGGCGTCACGCGCGTGGCACTATCCACGTGGTTTGCCAGACCATATGCACCTGCCAAGTCAAATAGATGGCGAGTTTGATAGTGTGTCCTGCTGGTATCAATACCAGGCGGTCTGGCATTCGTGTTGAAATCGCCGAGGAGAGTTATCGATGGGGTTATCCGTGAGGCTCCGTCAAGCGCTCTCTCTAGTCGGGTCCAAAAGCTGAATGAAACACACACACACACACACACACACACACACACACACACACACACACACACACACACACACACATACACACTGACACAATACAATAATGCCCATCCGCAGATGATGGCAGGTCCTGAAAGGACCGACGGTGTTTCAGTCATGGGGAACAGAACTTCGAGTGGCAATTGAGGTATACACACACACATACACACAAACACGTGCCCGCGCGGGCACACACTAAAGTATGCAGAAAGAGAATCTACATAATTGTAGTATTCATTGGTTGGGGAATAGAAAGGAAAATAATACATCGTAGTAGGTTATTGTTGTATCATGGACACTAGTAAAAAAAAAGTAAATTATCGTATCCGTTCCCGTAGGGAACTCACGACGGCCGCTAACACCCGATAAACCCTAGCGGCAGATGCAGCGCCTAACGGTGGGGGTGAGTGGGCAAGTCTCACAACCACTGGCACAAGTGCCGAAATCGACCCCATTAGCTGTGGACACTAGTAGCACAACAGAAAGGTAAGCAACTTGCTTTGAAGCAATGAAAGTTAATATTTCACGGATGTCAGCAGGAAAGAATGTTCCAGAATGCTGCACTGGCAACAGATGGCCTGCATGTGCGCGACCCCTGCAGTCGGTCCAGCTGCCGGCCTTGCAGTGCTGAAAAGAATGTGCAGTACAGCATGCCAGGTAGCATCACAGCCTGGACAATAGGCACCGGGAAGTCTTAGTTATGTGCCCACCTACACCACAATGCACCAATCTTCTGAGCTGCTTTGGCAACAAGTTTGTCCACTTGAGACTCCCATGGGAGCCAGCTGTTGAGGGCTGCACCAAGGTGAACGGCAATGACCGCTGATGACAATACAACTTAGTTCATGACACACAGTCACTAGAGCATCGTCAACATGGCGCTGAGGCTGGATCGATAAAATCTGCCTTTAGGCTGGGTTGACAACGAGGCCACTGTCTTGAAGCTAGTCAGTCAGCCTGGTCACCTCCATTGACGAACCAGTCGCCACAGCAGCGGCGGTAGGTTGTGACAAGTGCGGCGCAATATTGTCAGCAAATTCAGTACTCAGTACTCGGGATAGTGTGTGTATAATATTGAAGTGAACAGGGATGATCACAAACCCTGCGGGTACTCCACCGTGAGTTACAAGAAAATTCCGGACTGGACGACGAGCAAACGCCAACCTGCTACATCCACCCAGGCAGATACTATTATGATAGCTGCCAAACCAGGTCAATGTCGACCCACTGCATAATGTCAAGCGTCAAACAGATCAGTCAGTCACATTTCCTGCGTCTTTTGCAGCATACAGGATAGACTCATCACTGCAGAGTCCACTACTTCGTGATTTTTATTTGTACAATACATGACAGGCGTATTCCGTGTGCCTCGCAGGACTGCGAAACGGTGCAGAAGACCAGGTTCAACCTTTCTGGACGGTCATCCACCGACGGCGGGCTACACGATGCTGGAGGAACTAGATTCCAGTGAAAACCCAAGATTCCTTTGCTCCTGGACGCTCCGACGTGTTGTGATATCTGCCAGGTGCGCAGTAACAAGTATTTTCATCGCTATAGCGAGGACGACGCCGATCGGCAAACTATCGCTCACAGCCATCACCAGCCTCTCAAAACCATCACTTGGCATCCCCCAGAGGTATAGGAGAAAGCCAAAACCGTTAAACGGCTCACAACAAACAAAAGCTAAGGACGATGGAAAGAGAGCATGTCAAAAAGAAGACGAACAGTATGAAGTTAATTTAAAGGGGCACTCCGGCTTCATTTTCGACGCCGAGTTTTCAATGCCAAGACGAAGGTAGGTGAAAGAGAAGACCCCTCGAACAAGAACGAGTCTCCAGAAGCGATCGAGTCGAGCAGGAAGACGACTTTTGAATTTCGCCGAGCGAGCGCTGATGACGTAATGTGGGATTAGCTTGCCAGTGGAAATGCATCTGCGCACATACATTTCACACACTTTTTGGCCAATTTTCAATCGAAGAGGAGGTTGTTTTCTATATTCTCTCAACGTCATGAGCGATCCCGTCTTCTATACCCTTCCAGGTACCCTGAAGGTCCTCCAGAGGAGAATTTATCTCCAGGAACGCGTTGTTGATCCGCTAAATTCGTCTCGAGACATATTCACCCAGTGCAGTGCTGATAAATGTAGAATGTTGAATCTGTGATAATTGTCGACGATGGAGAGAGAGGTTGATAGCCGCTGTCGCAGGGAAAGTGAAGCTGCTGGAAGTAACAATGGGGCGGCTTGTTAGCATCACATGAGCATCCAGACTTCAAAGCAGCTTGACGGAATCGGGGAGTACTGACTATTTGTCTCGATCTCAGTGTAGTGGATTTTATGACCAGGAATTATTCGATCAGGATCCCTTCTACAAGATGTGTAGTACAGGTGATTTCTGAACTTGACGATATGGAGACGGACCAGTAGACCTACCAACAACGTGTACCTGCAGGAAATTCACCCAAGGCTATTGCTATCCTCTTCAGTGGCTGTTGTTTTTTAGTAAAAATATGTTCACTTCTCTCAACATACTCCTGCATGGCAGCAAGAAGGTGCGCTATGGAATTCAACGCCACAATCTTCGCCCAGCTGTGGATGAAGCATGGTCAAGTCATGGCAGTACATATACTTGAAACAGATGAGAAATTGAAGTTCATTTGTGATGGGAAGTTTGACAGCCCCAGTGACCGAGTCAAGCGTTGTCTTTTGCCGTGGCACAAATTGCTGAAGAATCTGAGATGGTCTTGGAATTATACTACCAGAAATAATGGTGGCATGAACCATTGTGGAATCGGACAGCTCACGGAGAATACTGGAATAGCTCAAGTTACTCTAGGTGATTGTAAATCCTGTTCTGGCTGATAGCTTCGGCCTGCTGCGCCCGTCCATGTACAATGATGGTAACATGCATTTCTGTTTTCTACATATTTGCCGGCAACTGTACTGTGGTATTACAGTTGCAGGTCCCTTATATAGAAATATGTTCACCCTCCCCCCCCCCTCCCATATGCCCACATTATAAATATGAACTAACAATTTCACTGTTGGACTCGCCGGCGGCTAGAGAGCAAAGGATTAATTTACAGCAAAGAAAAGAAACAGGGAACTACAAGTTACGCTATAATGTCCACGAACAATTTCACTGTATTTGAAATAATTTTGTTTGATACCCTGAGAACTCTGAAACTTTGCAGCACTGTGGATTATATGTGGATACAACATTTATGGAAGGAAAAGTGGAATAATTTCGAACACATTGTTCGAATAATTATAGCACTGGATTGTTGAGATTGTGAGCACATTCCAATCAGCACTCTGCATATTTATAAGCGGTGGCAATCGTTAGGAATAGGTCATGAGTTGTCAGAGTGCTCTAGTAAATGAGAGAATGTTTTGTTTGTCTAATCGACGGCTCGTTTGAAGCCAGAGTTGTTTGAACTTGTTTCCGTCGACTTGATTCTAGACAGTAGTCGAAGGAGTACTATGAAGTATACACCAGACGTGGTCCGTAAGGTATCTCGTGAGAATTCTGTCGGTACACATCAGGTATCAGCTTGCAAAGATGGCTCCTCTCTGTTTCTTGAAAGCCTGTGTAGTTGGACTGTGGCTCCAGCGATTCCCTTCTCAGAGCAGATACCATACCCAATACGGTCAATGCATATTGGACAGACCTGTGTGCACAACGGAAATAGTGGAGAGAAATCTCTCAGCTCATGAACACATCAGTGAAGTTTGAACTGCCGTTGTTTGTGGCCATCAGTATAAACCTATCGACTATAAGAATAATGTGCAAAAAAACCTCTATAATTACAGCTGGGGCCATGGAATTATAAAGCATCTAACTTAGGGAACTGCCAATTCTGGTCTGAGTTGCATTCGAGGCAATTCATGATGGCTATCATATGTTGCATTGACCAGAGATCATCTAAGACTTCCAAATGCCACATAGAAACATGCACCACTTTCGAGTACTTTGGTATCCCATGCCAAGTGGGCATTCGTTCCCGGGGTGGCAGGCGTCACCATTCGTTATGCCTGGATCAGATTTCATTGACCCCAACTGTCATGAATCATTTTTACTTTCACTGGATTTCAGTACAAGTTGTAGAACTGCAGAAGCAATGTCGTTGTATTTGGGCAACCATTTCTCTACAAACGCTCTATTTGGAAAAGAATTTTTTTAATAAAATACATGTCCAAATTCCACATCTACCCAAATCGGCCTACCTACTTGATCACGTATTCAGTACCACACGGAATGTTTAGAAAACCCATGAGGGAATAAGAATTTGCTAACGAGAACTCCAGGCCAGGGTACTAGCATACGAACAAAACAAAATAAAAACTCACCAGCATATTTGTAGGAATTCATGTCGGTGTAATATTCACGATAAGCAACGAGGCACCCTCCGATTTGGTCAAGCTGCTTTGAAGTCTGGTTGGTCAGGTGATACAAACGGGCTCCCCGTTGTTACTTCCAGCAGCTTCACTCTCCCTGCGACAGCGGCTATCAACCTCTCTCTCCATCGTCGACAATTATCACAGATTCAACATTCTACATTTATCAGCACTGCACTGGGTGAATATGTCTCAAGACGAATTTAGCGGATCAACAAAGCGTTGCTGGAGATAAATTCTCCTCTGGAGGACCTTCAGGGTACCTGGAAGGGTATAGAAGACGGGATCGCTCACGACGTTGGGAGAACATAGCAAACAACCTCCTCTTCGATTGAAAATTGGCCAAAAAGTGTGTGAAATGTATGTGCGCAGGTGCATTTCCACTGGCAAGCTAATCCCTCATTACGTCATCAGCGCTCGCTCGGCGAAATTCAAAAGTCGTCTTCCTGCTCGACTCGATCGCTTCTGGAGACTCGTTCTTGTTCGAGGGGTTTTCTCTTTCACCTACCTTCGTCTTGGCATCGAAAACTCGGCGTCGAAAATGAAGCCGGAGTGCCCCTTTAATGGTTTTGAACACTCGTACCAGGCATCAACTATACCATTTTCAATAAATCGTGACGCCATTTTGTTTTAACACGCATACGGTCCATTCGCCCCAGGGAGTCGTAAAAGCCCGGGAGAGGACACGGCACACATTCCCAGAAAACATCTTTGCCTCGCGCTGCCGGGGAACGCTGCCAGGGAACGGTGTTGCGAGGCAAGGAAATTATTATTTTCGAAAATTGTGATGTCTTCTTGAAATGCTAATTGGGACATTCTCCGATTTCTCTTAGAGCACGGAGACGATTGCTCCGTCGAGTCTTCTGATCTCTATTTTCATCCTCAATTCTTCCAGCTGCCTCACTCATTCTCTCTCAGTTTATCGAAGTTAATTTATTCTGAGGCGATGGAAATGCAAGATAAATCCCTAATTGTACTTCACTTTTATTTGAGTTGGGGTGAACGAAATGAGATTTGTGGAAAATGACGCCACTTCCCGTGTTAGCCGCTGGTCGTATCATACAGCCCATATTCCATTGCAGGTGATGGGTGAAAGTTCTTGTGGAGATCCGCTGAGCTTCCTCGGCGTACTCGTGGATTTATGAATTTGTGTCAGAAATTGCACTGAAATTGCAGAGTGGACTTCTGTGCGTGTGTTGTGAGTGAATCGCAACGGCTCCCTTCCTTCAGCATCGTCAAAACGCAACATAGAGCATTATTACTCACTCGTTCCATGATTCATGATAATGCCTGGATTCTTTTAAAAACAATCAATGTGTGTTCCCTATCTATCTACATTGTTGCAGATCGTTATTTATAAATCTTGATAATTTCAACACTTTTCTACTCGTATACTGAGTACGCGGTGACTTGAGCCGTTTAGGAAACGGAAGTCTTGGCGAGTGTACAAAAGGTAAACCTATCATTTGTACTTCATAACGGAATTGTGCACAAAAATGCACACGCACGTGCGCGCGCACACACACAAGCACACACACAAACACTGTACAAACACACACAAAAGTACAAGCACATGTGCACATACACACGCCTCCCCCCCCCCCCTCCCCCACACACACACACACTCAACTCCCCACCCCTGTATCATGTGTACTGAGTCTGACAGACATACAATCATGTTTATCCTTCCTTCGCCACCAGTTTCGGATAATGGTGTCAACAACGAGTTGTAAAATATTGGTATTTTAGGACTCCCTGCCCTGAAGACGAGCACAGCGCCGTGGATCGAGCAGATCCGGCCGCGCCGGCCTAGCGTGCTTCACTTTCTGGCCGAGGCAAACATCGTCCGCGTGCGCGCATCCCGTGTCCTCTCCCGGGCTTTTACGACTCCCTGATTCGCCCCATATCAGTTGAGCTTGCCGAAAATTATGATGTAAAATGACTGTACTGTTATGCTCCGTCCACTGCCGGACTGGCTTTGCTAACAGCTACAGTGTGTGTAGTGCCGGGGTTCGTGCCGGGGTTCGTGCCGGGGTTCGTGCCGCGGTTCGTGTTTTTGTACCAGTTTCTCTGCCCGGCGGTGCTGTTTAGAAATGTTTTCCATGGCGCCGTTGCGACGGTGTTTCTCTGCGAGCGTGGCAGAAAGTGTTTAGTTGTTTCGCTTGCTTGGTGGAACCTGAAGCCCGTCGTCACAGGCGTCATCGTTGCCTGACATTATGGACGTGTTCTGGTCTGGAGCAGCTGCTTGTCACGCTACCAGCCGTGCTGTTCAGGTTGGTAAGTGAAACGTGAAAATAGCATAGTCAAAATTGAACTCAGCTAGGCAATAACAAAATGTAAAAACATTATTGATCCAGAGTACTAGCCAAAAAATGGGCGCAGAGTCCGCCTACTGAAAGCAACACACCATCCAACTTGGGTGGGTCAGCAATATTAGAGGTAAAGGAAAGGGGAAGCTTTGCGGAAAGCAATTGTACAAAACCTTCCCCTCTTCGGCCTCCACCACCCGTCGTCTCACCTGGCTTCAGAAGATGTTTTGAGAGTTAGGAGAGTCGCCATCAAGCATCACATCCATCTTCAGGAAGTGGAAAGAGCGAACAGCATGGTCCTTGGTTGGGGGAAATGCTGAACGTCTGATTTGTCCCAACCAAGATTTCTGCGCTTGGTTTGTCACTTTTTCGCTGGTCTGCTGATGTCTCCGCACCCTAGCTTTCTCCTGTCGGTCTCGCGTCCCACTATACAACGGAGTGGACTACTAATAAACAGTTCACGGCACTAGCAACATTGAACTCAACACTTTTTTCACACCGTGAATACAATAAGACAAACATGGCAATTTTCATCTGAGCCCTACTTGAAAATCGATGCACTTTCCCTTTAAGCCAAAAGTAGTATAATGTACCCGCACGATTATAGACCTCTCTAATCTCTTGGATAGTGCCCAAGTCTGTATATGTGCCAGTGGAGAAAACATAACCCTCTCTTGAATAGTCCCCCCCCCCCCTCTCCCCCCCCCCCCCTCCCGGCTTGTAAGCAAGCGCATGTGGACGTTTGGTGTTCTTTTTTGCTCATGGTCTTGTCCATGGCATTGCACCGGTGGTTTCAGAATCAAAATTGCAATTCTTGTTGTCGTTTCTGTTGAGTCGTGATAGCTAACAGTAAACTTTAGGCTCTGATTTCTCTTTGTCTTCTTTGTTAAAAAAAACGTTTTTTCACTATTCACGTGAGTGCAGTAACTTTCCCGGAAACCCCTGCTTGTAGAAATTTGGTGTACCTCATGAAGCCTGATAACTCCCTTCTTCCCTCCCTCCTGCCTTCCTCCCTCCCTCCTCCCTCCCTCCCTCCTCCCTCCCTCCCTCCTCCCTCCTCCCTCCCACCCACCGCCCCGAAAAAATGACAAAGTTGCCAATTGTAAGTTGAGATAGCCGCGGACATACATCAGCGCCTTTGAGTTGGATCCAACGCTGTGGCTGATCCACGTTGGCCTCCGTGGATGTTTTTGCCCCGTTGTGTGGCACGGTGTCGGTCACTGCTCTGCAGGGCCCAGGCCTTGGACCTTTTAACTTTTAAAGGTGAGGGGAAACAGTCATGGTTTGGAATCGCGGGCGAGAATTGTTTTTGGAATCGCTGGTGAACAGGTGAAGCTCAGTTCACGTTCAGTTTGTACGGGACTTGACGAGCGGAGGTGACAGAATCACTACAAGCACTAGGGTGGCGCTCAACTTGACGACAGATGTACGATACTTGTGTTGAGTCAGAGCAGCTGCCAGAAAGCTCTTCCATGGCTCGGCCGGAAAAGAACAAGCTTCACAATCGCGCCAAGCGCTGGTGTAGACCAACCCGTTACATTTCGTATACATGTACCCTCAAGAGTCCATAACCCCCCAGAGTGTGCAACTCGTGATCCTTCTCAGCACAAATCAGTGCCGCAACGAAATCCAAACTTCATACGTCATGTAGTGAGTAGCTATGACGAAATGGGAAGTTTGGCCCGGACCTACTTCGCCCGTTTGCCCAATTTGGGGTCTTTCTTTACGAATCCACGGCCAGGTATACGTACGTAACACGCCTGGAAAGGCTCCAGTACACAAAGAATTATTTTAGAGTTGTCGAACAGTTTTCTCTTTTGAGTGTCTCTCCGATAAGAGAAGAACAATGGCCACTGTTGAACCTAAAGCAAAGCGCTCCCCATTGTCGCCGGAGTGCAGTGTCTCTGTGGACGATATTCGTCAGTTTTTGCTCGATCTGGGCTCCTCATTTTCTTCTCTCGATCGTCGAGTGTGGGAAATTGTTAATTCTTCCAGCACCTGGATAGAGATTTCGATCGGGTCTTCATGCCGTGTGCCAAGAGCTATTTTCATCAAATCTTGTAAATCTATATCCATGCCTATTCTTGCTATCCCGGAGTCACGAACTCTCCCAATGCAAGCTTTTCAGACAACGAGCAGAGAAACTCTCTTCAAATAAAAAAATTCTGTGACTGTGAAATCAAAGCCGTTCTGCTGACACTGCATAGCCCGTGGAGCAAACGTTTTACGTGCTTCAAAGCAACCTTCAACTTGGCACCCCCGCCGGATGTACCAGATATGCACATGGCCCCATCCGCCCATGCTTGCCCGGGGACCGGATGACGCAATGTTTGGATTTCGTTGCGCCAGACCCCAACCTGGAGTTGCACACTCTGGGGGGTTATGGACTCTTGGTACTCTTCAATGCGTGACTTGTTCATCACAGACTCGTGACTAGAGTTCCTACTACAGTAGCCTTAGCATGGTGTTGTGCAGATCTTGCAAGTTGAGGTTTCCCACTGCTGCACACAGCTTTCTGTATGCATCTCGCTCTCCAGCACGGATGTATCCAATCAACTTCAAGTGATGCTTCTCTGCACCTTCAAATTGTTCTATACGGTTTAGTTCCGGAAGGGGATCAAAACCACTCAGGAGTCCTTGTGCCTGAACGCTTTGCCGCAGTGCATCACAAGATATCTTATACAACTTTGGTAGGATATGTGCGGTGAATGAGTCATCCTCAAATGGATCAGCTGTAAACAGAAAACAGAAACAGAGGCACACAATACGTATAGTTTATTTTCAGTACTGGCCGGACCGACTTGCAACACCTTCCGCCGCACCTGCAGTCTTGGCTTGATACAGCCATGGCTCAACCAATCAAAAAGAGAGATCAGTAGCCGTGGCTCAACCAATGAAAAAGAGAGATCAGTAACCATGGCTCAACCTATGAAAAAGAGAGATCAGTAGCCATGGCTTAACCAATGAAAAAGAGAGATCAGTAACCATGGCTCAACCAATGAAAAAGAGAGATCAGTAGCCATGGCTTAACCAATGAAAAGGAGAGATCAGTAACCATGGCTTAACCAATGAAAAAGAGAGATCAATAACCATGGCTCAACCAATGAAAAAGAGAGATCAGTAACCATGGCTCAACCAATGAAAAAGAGAGATCAGTAACCATGGCTTAACCAATGAAAAAGAGAGATCAGTAACCATGGCTCAACCAATCAAAAAGAGAGATCAGTAACCATGGCTCAACCAATCAAAAAGAGAGATCAGTAACCCATGACCCACTATGATCACAGTGTAATACATCAAGAAACTTGCTATGCATTCCGGCAGACCATCACATCTCATTGAATTGAGAAAATGTAGAAATCAATTGGCTAGCTTGGTCAGGTTGACAGGAACTATCCCCATGTTTGCATGTACATGTAATCATTAGACGAAGCCTTGTAGGGTCCTCTTCCGTTTACACTATAACTGAACTATTCGTGTGCAAGTCTGAAGAACATGTTGGACAGTCTCTGCTTGAATGACAGCTACACCATAACTCAGTGCTTAGAGCATCGCTGTCCTCCAGCGAAGGTCCCTGGTTCAACTCCTGGTGGTGACGGTCTAAGTTTTCTTCAGACTTTTCCCGTTTACATCTTACCCTGAAAACCATTGGATATTGGTGTGTTGTAGAAACTTATTATACTGTGCCTGGTCTGTGTCGGGTTCTTTCTTGTGTCACTTACAGTTTAGACTGGTGAAGATCTGAATCACGGAATACAAGACATGAATAATTTCTACCTGCAGTTCAGTATCAGCCATCGTCACCACCCATGACCGTAGCACACCCACCCGGTCCGGCTCATTTCGACAACGCCGACACACCGAATACGTGCACAATGGGAATCTTCATTGACGGTGTTCGTTTCTGGTCGTGTATACCATTTGGTCAGCCCACCTAAAATCCTGGTGCTACAACGCTGCCACGAATCCTGACAGCTCACTATCAACCATCGACCTGTTCTGCCAGCAATGACTTCATCTATGCGTCGGAATGCATCCATCCACCACGTTGGTGTTTCCTTCATTTTCAAGACGTAGATGCAGTATACTACATGAACAGATACTGTACACATTACGGTACAACATGAATTACTCCAAAGTGTAGTGCAACGGTATTTGACCCTTGGTTGTGACTTCATTATCCACACTTGCATAAATAAACCCTGAAGCAATGTCTTGCAATGTTGTATCCAGCTCTGTTCTAAGACCTTCATTCAACCTTTTAATCAGCTAAACCGACCACTCTACTTCTGGGACATTTTTTGAACTGCTATTTTATAAAATTTTACGAGTTATGACTTGTTTTTCACCATAATTAAATTGGCTCACCATCCGAGCTATTTTATAAGCTTGTGAAGAAGAGGTTGTAGCGACTTCAGTGATCCTTGAGCAATTCTTGAGGAATACACATAATTCCCTTCTTTATCGAGAACAATTCGTTTAAAGTTTTCATTAATGTTCCAGTATGCATAAATATTCACTGGTCTTGTGTGTGTGTGTGTGTGCGTGCGCGCACGCGCGTACGTGTGTGTGTGTGTGCGTGCGTGGTGAACTAAGTTCATCAGCCTTGCAAGCTGTTGACTGGTGTTATCCCAGCACAAGTTGTATGTCTGACACATTTGTTCGCTAGTATCGCTTCAGCGATGGGCATGTCTGAGTCTGAGTCTTCGAGTGTGCATGTGTGTGTGTGTGTGTGTGTGTGTGTGTGTGTGTGTGTGTGTGTGTGTGTTTGTGTTTGCATGTGATAACAGAAGAGCAGACGTTTCTGATAGGTGCAAATCTGTCATGTACATACATGCGATGAACATGTTCTGCATTTCATCGCTTGCACAGGTGTGAAGTTGCCACCACTCTCCAGAAAGGACTATAAAAGAAAAGTATCGATAGGATGGTGGGTGGGGATCGACTCAGCTTCTTGAGAGAATCTATGTACAAAAATCTCGTGAAAAATTCAAAAAGAAGACCAGTGCTCTGTATTTCTTCTTCGAGTTCTTATTGTGCCTTCTTGTAGATGTTTTGCTGTAGGCATGTTTGTGTAATGGCTGTCACATTCCTTTAAAGTTTCTGCTGAGACATATCACTAGACATGCATGCAAGGCTGTAAACATAGAAATACCAACATGGACTATGAAGTAGAATTCCAGGTACACACACCACGTGACATCACCATTCACAGTCCCTGCTGCACGCTGGTCATCATTTCAGTTCTACATAGTCATTGCACTCGATCGAGTCCTGTCGTGAGTCAGTCTAGTGACATCATAACCTCCACCCTGACGTCATAGTGATGTCATTATGCATCATGTTGTAATTCATTCTATGACTATGATCACCATGTAACGTGTCACTGCAATGTACATGTACATGAGAGTGCTGTAGATGTTGTGCGAGGTGAAGAAAAAAGTTACACGTAGCCAGACTCGAACTCACCTGCACTTTTCCATTACCAATCCTTTGAATCACGAACTTGACCACTCGGCCACACATCCCAATGTTGTCAACATCTTACCTCAAGAGATACTTCAATTTTTACTCTACATACCTCGGGACACGCTACCAAGTAATCAGTGTCCGACCACGGGAGATCATGGCCGATCCAAACTCTGCACTCACATCACCATCACCACAGCGAGGACAATTCCGGTATATAGATTGATATTGACAATGACCCTCCAGACAGCCGTTTCGCTCCTCCTGAGCTCATCACTGGAGGCATATGATGTTGAATGAAAGAAAAGTATGAATAGACTGATCTTTATAGGGCTAAATTGGCGCAATTGCGCACATTCTGCATAGAAACGTGCCATACCCTAAGTGACAAAAACGACGAAAGTGATAACAAGGTCAGGTGATAACGGCACGCGCTCAATCTTCTCAACTTGTTAACATAACATTATATCATTATGCAATAGGCCATGGCTGGTACTTCAGAGTCCGCTCGAAAAGCAGCATACAATCATGTATTGTACATGTATGCAACACACAGCTGAGCACTCTGACAGTCTGACAGTCTGAGCAAGGCCGGGTACGCGGGTTAGCGGGTCTGACAAGGGACGAGCTCGAAAATTACAGGGAATTACTTCGGCCCAGCACCAGTTGCTGTCTCTCAGGTGTGGGTAGACCTTTGTCTTGAATGACTGAAAACGTGTTTTGTGCGGGCGCTGCGACAGCAGCCTGTCAGGAAGGGAGTTCCATGCGCCAATACAGCAGTACGGGAACGACCGCTTCACGACGGATGGAGCTGAGACAGGGAGCGTGTCTGACAGTTGAAAGGCGTGGCTAGTGGCCTTATTGTGCTCGTTCCTGGTTCTGGTGTTGGCTGGAGAAACACGGCGCGGTGGCAATACAGCAAGTAGCTGAGGAGGACTAGTGATGAAATGCAAATTGTACATGCACGAGACCGGAAAGAGCAGCAACAGTCCAGCAGACAGCCAGACTGGGGAGAATTGCACTAGGGCCAATGATCCGCAGTGCGCGGCGTTGAACACTATCCAGACGTTGTGTCGTCTATCTGCTCACTGTCCCTATCCTGGTACTGCTTCCATGAGACGGATCAAGTCGATTGATGGATTTAGCCTTCTCCTTCTGCTGCTCGCTGCGGCGATGTCGTTCCGAAGCATTATGACTTCATGCTCTTTTTGGCATCACTACAAGGTGGCACACTTCACAAAACAACTTTCCAGTAAAGATGGTCGGAAACTATTGAGGGAACTCCGTAACTCTAGCGGCAGGGCTGATAATGCAAAACCTTCTTATAATGTTTTTTTCCTTGAGTCAGTCTTGTCCTGGTTTGCATTGGCTCTGAGGTCCGCTCAAATAATCCTGTACGCGATATTCAAGCTCCTGACCATTTCTGCAAATTTTCTTGTTCACTTTCATCCAACGGGACTCAGACACATTTTCAACCATTTCATATGACTCGTCACCATCATAACTACGTCCGCCATCATCCATACCTGACCGCTGCTGCTAAATCATGGCCACTAGAACTGAAGTGGAAGGAAGATCGACTAAAGTGAATAGCATTTTCTTTCGAAATGAATAACATAAGCAAAGGTGATGAAGTACAGGTTTACTAGGAGTGAAACCTAGAAGGTTGTGTACTAGCTACTGCGTCGGGAATTGACTACCCAAACCACGTGACTTGCAACTGTACATGTAGCATTTTGACCTCGCAACAACACATGATTGTCGCGAGATCTTAACCTGAACTAAGTGTTACTTTAGCGGATAAACATGCTCTGTTGACCTAGCAGCAGTGGTTCTGGATTCAGCTAGCTGCGAATAGGTAGACAGTGTAGATCTACTTGAACTTGTAGTACTTGACGTGCTACAGAATCTGATGTACATGTAAGTCGCACACTCGCGATAAGTCGCACATTTTCTGTTCCTGGACACTAGCACTCTGCGTGACTTATGGCGATTAGATGTACCTACTCAACATGCACATGGACATCTCCCAATCAGGTCACAAGTGACCATGGTGACCCAGTGTTCTTTTTTCAAACGGGTCCAAGTACCCCTCCCCCGCCCCCCACCACCAAACGGGTCCTTCGCCCCGGCTGACTCGGCCCTGGAGCAGACACTGGAGTCAGTGACTATAAACAATGCAAGCCTAGAATTACATGTGTGTGATTTACATCACATTAATTTCTCAAAATAAGCACGCAAAGTGGAGAAGTGACAAAAGTCATGATCTGTTCAGGCATTTAAAAAAAACAAGGAAAGGAGATAAAGTTCAGCTGCCAAGTTCAATACAGGGTCAACAGAAGTCTCAGCGGAAGCAAAAATGTGAACAAAGTCAAGTGAAAAATGAAAAGAATACTGTGCAATTGTCACAGCAAATAGAGAGGTGCGTTAGGGCAAGCCATAATGATTTTTAAAGACTAGGGACATTTATGTACAGATGACTGTCAGATGTAGCAGCAAAAAATAAGAACAAAAGAAAGGTGCTCTAGAGTAAGCCAAATAGAATTTTCAAGAGTAGTAACATGTTATGTATACCTGTACAGGCATGTACATGTATTAGCAAACATACCAGCAGTCTTGGCAAGCACAGCAAACAATATAACAAGATACATGTATGCGCGCACGTGCTCGCGTGTGGGATTGGAAGAGAGGAGGGTGGGGGCAGAGGTGGGGGAGTTGCTGTTTGAGAAAATATTCAAAAAACACAGTCGATGGAAACATACCAGCAGTCTTGGCAAGCAGAGCAAACAATAGTACAAATTATGTATGTGCGCACATGCTCGCGTGTGCGCGTGTGGGATTGAGAGAGAGAGGAGGGAAGATGGGGAGTGGGGGGGGGGGGGGGGGGCGCAGAGGTGGTGGAGCTGCTGTTTGAGAAAATATTCTCAAGGACGGTCACCTTCAAAAGAATACACATTGAGCATATCCACAACTGGTGAGCAAGCAACTCAAGAATACAATATGATACATGTGTAGATGAGGAAAAAGAACACGTTGCATAGGGCAGAGCAGTGGCAGGGGAAGAACGACACAAACAAGCATACCGGGATACGGGCAACGAATTCTATCCGCTGTGTGAGTATGACTGTTGTGATGTACATGGAGTGCTGGGATACAGCAGTCTTGCACAATCTGAACAGTGATGTACATGGAGTGCTGGGAGAAAGCAGTCTTGCACAATCTGAACAGTGATGTACATGGAGTGCTGGGAGAAAGCAGTCTTGCACAATCTGAACAGTGATGTACATGGAGTGCTGGGAGAAAGCAGTCTTGCACAATCTGAACAGTGATGTACATGGAGTGCTGGGAGAGAGCAGTCTTGCACAATCTGAACAGTGATGTACATGGAGTGCTGGGAGAAAGCAGTCTTGCACAATCTGAACAGTGATGTACATGGAGTGCTGGGAGAAAGCAGTCTTGCACAATCTGAACAGTGATGTGCATGGAGTGCTGGGAGAGAGCAGTCTTGCACAATCTGAACAGTGATGTACATGGAGTGCTGGGAGAGAGCAGTCTTGCACAATCTGAACAGTGATGTAACAGACATTATGCATGTACATGTACATATACACACATACACATACACACACAGACACATACACACACACACATATACGCATGAACACATACACACACATGTAAACACTCACAAGCACGCACGCACACACACGATGTACACACGCACACCAACAGATGCACACAAACACACACAAATCAGACACAAGAACATACAAAAACACACCCACACATGAACACACAGGCTCCCACAGTTGAGCGCCCAGCCTCCCACACCACGCCCTCAACCCCCCCCCCCCCCCCCACACACACACACAGCCACATACACACACACACACCCACACCATTTTGTTGACCATTTGACGCCCATCGCCGGAGGCGATGATAGCGATTCCACAGCAGAAACCATAGCAACTTGAGCTCCAGCTAGTCATTGGACGTAGAACGTAATGCAGTGTGGAGGTCAGCCATCCCTTGCCAAGTTGGCAAGGAAAGATTTGATCAGGTGGAGATAGACCTGCGGTCAAGTACGAGATCTATTTATAGCACCGCTGCTTTCGCCATGAATTAGAATTGTTGATTTTTTACTTCTGTATGAGCCAAGATCTTGCCCACCCCCTAAACATACACACACACACACACACACACACACACACACCATTGGGCCATTGGGCGCCCATCGCCAGAGGCGATGATTGCGATGCTACAGCAGAAGCCATAGCAGTTTATGCGTGGATTGCACCATTCAACAGCTTGCAAGGCTGAAGAATTGACCGCCACTATTCAGCTTGGTCTACACCACACACACACACACACACATACACACATACACACATACATACATACATACATGCACACACACACACACACACACACACACACACACACACACACACACACACACGTACACACACACACACACACACACACTAACACATGGGTGGCGGAAGCGGTCCGGTTGGTTAAGTCATGGGTAGACCAACTGTTTGTCCATCAGAGTGTGTTGACTGGTGAGTAGTAACATGTATGTATACCCGCTATATCAGACACAAATTACCAAATACTATGGTATGGGCAGACTAATGAAAATCTGCTTGCTCCGGTCCTGTAACATACATGTAGAGGTGAATGTATGAGAAATACAAAACCACACAACAAACTTACCACATCATGACTAGAGTTCCTACTACAGTAGCCGTAGCATGGTGTTGTGCAGATCTTGCAAGTTGAGGTTTCCCACTGCTGCACACAGCTTTCTGTATGCATCTCGCTCTCCAGCACAGATGTATCCAATCAACTTCAGGTGATGACTCTCTACACCTTCATATTGTTCAGCACGCTTTAGTTCCCGAAGGGTATTAAAACCAATCAGGAGTCCTTGTGCCTGAACGCTTTGCCGCAGTACATCACAAGATATCTTGTACAACTTTGGTAGGATATGTGCGGTGAATGAGTCGTCCTCAAATGGATCAGCTGTGAACAGAAAACAGAAACAGAGGCACACAATACGTGTAGTTCATTTTCAGTACTCTACGAGTGCATTTTGTCATGAAATACCTAGGTAGAACATGGTCAGAATAAGGTAAACAAGTTGAAGGAGTCATGTGATCTTACAGCAGAGCAGAATGATGCAAAGACTCCAACGAAACACCATAGGATTTGCATTGAAATGATAGTTTAAACCCAGTGGGAGAAATGGAGGTTAATGTCTATCCACACAGCACACCCTAAACTGCTGCTGGTGATAACCACTCATTCTCTTACCACCATCATCTGTTTATGCATGGTGCATAGTTGATTCAAGGATGGTAATAGGGTAAGTGGATGCGTATGTCAGAAAAGAGAAAGTGGAGTTTGGAAAAGCAGAGATGGATGTGGAGTAGAAGAACGGAGGTGGATGTGAAGAGGGTGGTGAGAAATAAAAATGAATAAAGAAATGTGACCTGGCTGGAGACTGAGTTTTTCTCATGTACATGAACACCATCACCGTCTAGAATCAAGGTGTACATCCATCACTACTAAGCTGTGCCAGGTGAGTACATCACACCCATCACAAAGTGGTCAAAAACTACTGAGACTGATAAACGTAACCATAATATCATGTTGAGTATCACTATCTGTCTCTAACCTTTACTTTCTGCTACAGTCAGTGATGCTGCTGCTGCTGCTGCTGGTGCTGCTGCTGGTGGTGCTGGTGCTGCTGGTGCTACTGTTGATGAGAGCAATTCTGCTGCTACCTCAGCCTCTGTTAAGACAAACAGAGAGAAAGCAAACATTATGCATGAAAGTCGTTTAAGGATTTCTTAAAACGTGTTGTAAATCGCAGGAAGTTCTGTCTAGGCAAGTGATCATCATGAATATGAAATAGCAGAGATTGTGGAGTAAAACGGACTCACCCTGGACCAGAGTGTAGTGATCAGAGTCCACGATCAGCTTATCCGTAACACGCATTGCATGGAGGTGAGATCGTAGCATTCCCACGCTGTAAATCAAAACAACACATCAAATACATAGACACAGAAACACGCATACCCGCATAGAGATAACATCATACACACACATTAAGATGCGCAGGCTCTCTCGCACCAACGCAAGCGCGCCCACAAATACACACATCCACATGTATATACGCACATAGAACACACACACACACACACACATGCACACACACACACAGGCACACACACACATACAGAAGTAGAGATGAAAACCATTGTCATAAATACATACTTTCCAATGTCTGGTGATTAACCATAGTAACAGATGTGATTACAGAATACAATGTACACTTCATAGGTACTGCAGAGTACAGTGGAGTTCTTAAAAGGAATTTCCACTAACATCCATTCATCACTATGAGAAATGAAACCAACTTGAGATAAATGTTATACTCACGAGGGATTCTGTCCCAGGAATGACGTCTTGGGTGCAGTTGAGAATCTTTCATCCGCCAATGGAACATCTGTTAGACGGCATAGAGACAAACATAACCGATACACCGTACACTCCCTAGCGATCAACTCTTCAACTATCAGTATGACCATATTTTCAACTAATGTTACCCCATAGCCTCATATAATCACCATTATTAATTGCATCTCTCTGATTGGCCAACGGCCACCGTGAGAAATAATAGTGATAATAATAAAATAATTTGTAAGAAAGGGTTTGCTCCCCACACCGGAGCTCGCGCTATTCCGCCGACTTTACTTGACACTTGACTGACTCACGACTGCCATCCAGAGCACACGAGAAGTCCATCGAACCTTCGACTCGGCAAACCTGCAAGAAAGCACCACTCCCTGCTCAATGCACAGTGTTTCGGGGAATTCACCCCTCATCAGTTGAGCTTCAGTAGGCTGAGGAAGATTGTGCCTGAAGAGCACCACTTATATAGTCGCAACCACTACTTCGTACTGTTGTGCCCAGCGCGGGCTTGCGACTAGTTGGTTTGGAGGTGACAGCATTGCGAATGACCGAGGGTCCTCGACGTCTGTCTCACCGTCCAGGAGCGACGCTGACTCACGCTGCTATCTGGTGTTCACGAGGTGTTTGTCGCGCTGGAAACGGAGAGTCTCTGTAAGTTTGTATCCCTGGTGATGTTTGTGCCTGGAGAGCACTATATAAGTGGTGCTCTTCAGGCACAATCTTCCTCAGCCTACTCAAGCTCAACTGATGAGGGGTGAATTCCCCGAAACACTGTGTATTGAGCAGGGAGTGGTGCTTTCTTGCAGGTTTGCCTAGTCGAAGGTTCGATGGACTTCTCGTGTGCTCTGGATGGCAGTCGTGAGTCAGTCAAGTGTCAAGTAAAGTCGGCGGAATAGCGCGAGCTCCGGTGTGGGGAGCAAACCCTTTCTTACAAATCATCGCCGAAGTCGCGACCACTACTTAATAAAATAATTGTGAAAAGAAGAAGGAAAAAATGTTACGAGTTATGACTAACTGTCCACCAACGTAACCAGATCTTATTATACATATAGTGCGACAAAATGGCACAAAACTGACAGGGATAAAAAAATACAAAGAGCTTGTGTATGTACAAGAAAAGCACTGGAAGTGTGGAAAACAAAGACTAGAACAGGAACGGACTCGGATGGAGAGCCAAGGATTAATTGAAAGAAAATAAAAAGGACCATGGAACTACAAGTTACGCGGTACTGTCCACTAATACCACCAGTTACTAAACAATGTTAGCCCGTTAGTTGTAGAACGTCAGTACAGTTGGTCAGTGTCTTTAAATTGTTTTTTGCATGAGCTGATTGTTTAGTAACTAGTGGTGTTAGTGGACATTATCGCGTAACTTGTAGTTCATAGTAAAGAAAAAAGGACCAATCAACAACAAGTTACGCGATAATGTTCACTAACACCGCCAGTTACTAAAGAATCAGCTCATGCAATGATATTGCACGACACTGAGTCGGTTGGTCCATTTTTCTTTGCTCTTCATCCGACTCCAAACTTGCAGTTCCTTGGTCTTTTTTATTTTCTATGGAACAGTAAAACTGATATTAGAGAGGTTCCGCATAACGTAATTACG
>NC_088648.1:9260449-9327949 GCF_964019385.1 Sycon ciliatum | reverse complement strand
ATGGATTACGTGACAGGCAAGAAAATTATCCATTGCTATCCACTTACCATGATCAGGTGCAGACAGGCGACAAACAATATTGGCGGCAGTTGCACCGACCGTCTGTGTGATCTCATCAACACACTCTGTGCCGTCCACCACTATTGCGGCAACAGATGGTGCTGTCATGGCAACCGTGAATATGTCATGTGACTCGGTATAATGTTCTTGACCAGCAAAGTCGCGAAAATGCACCTTCACCTGCGATTGGTTGTAAATGGTTTCTTCAATTCCCTATAATTATGGAACAGATATAAACAAAATTAATGAGCAAGAGAACATTGTATGAATCATACCCAGCTCACCACAATCACACTGTTCTACAGCAACAGTATACCGTACTCGCGTGCAAAGAAGGCAAAAAACCAACCCTAATGTTTCCTGCAAACTATCATGACTCAGCAGAAACAGCAACAAGATCTACGATTTTGATCCTGAAACCACCAGGAAGGTGACATGGACAATTAAATTAGCAAAAGGACACCAAACTTGGCGGCACTATTCGAGAGAGGGCTCTAATCGCGCCAGTACGGTAGTTCTGGTAGTAATACTATGTGTATATAACATACATAGCAGTAGATTCATATATTGATAGAAATACAACCAATCGGTAACTGATAATCACAGTACCTTTAGTCATGTATATCTCATACCACGATGACTTTATCAGCTATATATTCACAATTGTCTGGGGGGTAATTTGTAGATTGCTGATGCAATCTTCATTTGGTCCGTCAGTTTCTAGTAGTGGTAGATTTGTCTTGTGACCAGATAAGACCACACAACGCTTGCAGACACCAGCATGAACATTTCACCAGTCACATTTCATGGCTCTGTTCACCTCTCTTTCTCGTTGTGACTGGCTTAGCGTGGGTTTTTTTGACAGTTTGGTCCTGTAGGGTTCATAATACCTACATTCTGCACTTTCCCGTTCATGTTGATTTGTGTTTATATAGAATGAAACAAAACTGACCACTAACGATTTGGACTAACAATGCATTCATCCAAATTTCAATAGGTAGCACTTTGTGCATTCTACTTTTTTGAATTGCTTTCAGCTCACCTTTGTTCGGGATGCTAAATCTTTTGCCTTCAGGTCCAGTTGATTCTCCTGACGTAGTAGTTTATTGAAGAAACCTTCTGCTGTGAAGGATGAAATGAAGGTAGATTTTCCTGAACCTTCTGCTCCACACACGTTGGCAATCAGTTCAGTAGGATCAGTGTAACCCTCAACACCAAACTCTTCACGTATCAAGCTGGTCTGGAGCATACAAATGCAGCACACAACAACAATACCCAAAGTATGTAAGTTGAACACTGTCTAGAACTACAGTGTCGCTCGGTGAAATTCAACCAAAATTGCAAAGCCGGCGGCGCCCTCGATCAGTTGTGGTTATACAAGTAGTATTGCGGATATTTACATGCAGCTGCATTCGTGCCACTTCCAGGACACCCAGGGTCGTGCAAGTTGAGATTGCCAAATATGGACACGGGTCGAATTTCACAGAGCGCAACTGTAGATATTACAGTATATCCACATAGCTGTACATACACTAGCCACTAGACACTAGACACTGGACACTAGACACTAGACACTGGACACTATCTTGCATGTGACAGTAGGCTAGTTGCTGTCAGGTTGTTCAATGTAACCAGTACTTCAAACCAATTATGAGGACAATTGATGTATGAGTCCATAGTGGGCTCAGGGAGCACACTCGTATAGTGTCAATCACCAAAATCACACACAACTCAACACAGTCTGTCCAGGAATTCAATGAGATTTTAGAGGAGAGTTTCTCACATTAGCTATCCACATTCTGTGTTGGTGCCCGCAGCAGAAATAAATGATCACTAATCTGACTGCTCTGCTTGCTACAACACCGACAGTACTAGAAGAGAAATATGTCTCCAGTTTTGTCTTCCACCTAATGGTGACATTCGACACTCATTGCACCCCATATGTCTTGTCATTGTATATTGACTCTGTTGTCCCTTGCGATCCTGATCTACTCTTCCCCGTGACCTCTGTTGTTACTCTTGGGTCATCTGCTCTAAGCCAGAACATTTCAATAGCCAATTTCAGTGCCTACCACTGCTGGTGATTGTGATCAATCAGCTCCGACCAGGTATCCATCCCATTGCTGTGACAATACAATTATAGGGTTATCCCTGAGTGAGTTGCGGGTTCTATCAATACATGGCTGTCAATTGTTGCCTGGAGACTCGAATGACGATCAACAGGGACATTGATAGTGATCTTGCCAGCTCTCTGTCCATCAGTCACTTCATCATTGCAATGTCTTTGAGTTAATTCATCAAGAAATCTAGAAAGACCTCTCCCATTCTTTTTCTCTCTCTCTCACCGTCACTCGCATTACCTCTTCACTGCTTTGCATTCTTTCACTGCTTTCGCTCCTCCTCTCTCATCCTCCCTCTCGTTCCCTACTCGAATTATGCGTGTTGATGTAGCGCAATCTTGGGCTTCTCCTGTTCTCTCCTGTCTCCAATAAGGATCAATGCTACTCCAATTCACCCCCCCCCCCCTCCCCACCCCCACCACCACACCTACCCTACCCACCCTCACAACCCCACCTTTAGCATGTGAGATATAACTATTACTTGTTATCATGCTGTTTGCGCTGAACGTCTCCTCTTTGGCCTTCCCTAACCTGAGCTTTCCACCTTGGAACGTTATTAGCTTTTCGCTTTGGAGATATGTTTGACCTAGGTGTCAGAGTGTTGAATGTCTCAGAATCTTGTCAGTCTTGTGCATTGTCACAGCTTCTAACTGTATTTCTATTTGATCTGGTTACATCGGTAGGTCATTACTCCCAACTCGTACCAATTATTCATTCCTGTCATCCACAAGCAAAGAGTTAGTAATCCTATAACTTTAACGACATGTTTCACCTTAATCAAGCCCAATGCTTGCGTTTTTCCGCGGGTTTGAGCTGTCCTTCTGGCTTCCTCCACAATCTCCTTTGCCTGGATTGGAAACATTGAACCAAAATTGGTGGAGCGATACACTCTTCACTGTCATCAATTCCACTAGTCACAATAACCATCACGTATCCAAAATGCCACAGAAAACACACCCGCCATTTTACTTCTTACACCGTATATAGCACAGGTACACAGTAAGAAATGATAGAACATTCTGACACTGCTCAATACATAACATCATGCTCAAAAGAAGTTGACTAAAGTGAAGGGTAAACAGAGATGCACTATACACGATGATGTCACTCAACACACCTTGAAGTAGACAGTGAGGAAATAGACTAGAGAAAAACGCATGCTAGTCTTTTCTAACGCATTTAATCTGCAGAAAGTACTCTGTCATCATATTCCAACCGGCTTCCATAGAGATCGTCCATGTTATCCAACCTTATGTAAAGCTACGTGTTTCAGGAACAACAATCATATCAAACTGATAAGAACTTGTGCAGGTGAGGGGGGGGGGGGAGTAGTTCCAGAGCAAAGGTTTTCACAGTAACCGAGCATGTTTTCACAGACAAAACTGGTAGACCTATTCATCACACAACCTACTTTTTCAACTCTTACCTCATCATATGCTAGCTTGGTCCAGGTGACTTCCAGCAAGTAGGGTACACAACCTGCTTTCCTTCCGTACACTGCATGACCAAGAGGAGTTCTCCCATTCTAAACACAGCCATAGCAGAAACAACCAAACCGACATGCTGATATCACGAGTACCTGTACTCTACTGGAATTGATGACAATTGCCATATCGTGGAATGGATGGATCCTGTGCGGTCAACATCAAGCAACCCTTTCCCATATCTCTGAAAGCAATGTTGCCATCTATGACCAGAACGATACACAATAATTGTACTGTATTCTCGTGCTCTACAGTTATGTAAAAAGGCGACGTGGAGACAATAAACTTAATAATGCAATGAATAAAACTATATGCGCACTCATATCACAACCATAGCGACGAAAAAAGTATTCCAGAACATTTTCTTGTCACAATTATCAATGGAATTCGTGACGAAAGACAATGATGAAACTACAATAGGATTTATACACTTGGAGTGAAACAACATGAGGATACAGGAATTCGACGGGTTCGCGTACCGGGCAGGTCAACAACGAGGAGTCGTGCAACTCCCTCGTCAAGAACCACCTTTCCGCGTCCGTGGGACGCCACCACCCCATGATCAGGCATCAGATGCGGCTCCTAAACGGTGGGGGAGGATAGATCAGATCCACCAACCATAGGCCCAAGGCCTAAATCCCATTTGCCACATCCATGTTTTACTGATGCCAGGCCACGAGCTCCCAATTAACTGGGGGTCGCAGCACGGTTGGAAAAAAACCTTCCGCTTCCAAGCAGGACTTGAACCTGGTACCCCTCGTTTCTCAATCATGGTCTTAGACCAACCCACTGTGCCGATACAAGAATAGTAAGAAAAATTGCACAACCTACGGAACAATTTGCACTGGTAATAAAAACTATATAGGTGAGAAATGATAGGAAATTCAGCAAGTGCAGTGTGGCAATGTACAGGCATGTTCAAGTGCATGTGAGTGTGAATGTAATGGAAGAGTGTAAGTGCGGTGACATTTTCTTTCTGTTTACAAAGATTTGGGTCACGAATGCGAACGTCCTGGAATACATTATTCGTCGCTATGGTTGTGATATGCTTTTGCTCACTGAGCAATACAATCTTTCCATTTTCTTTCTTCTGTTTTCTTTTTCAATTTAATCCTCCCCACCCAATATCCCTTTGGTGCGTCCATGGAGCTATGAAGCCGAGACCTCTGGTCGGCGGAGCTTAATGGGCCCCACCACCACACTCCATCATTCACCCCAGTGTCTGGAGATATGTGGATTTTGTAGAGAAAATAAAATAAATAAAAAAAATAAAAAAAATTTCACGGTTCACGTGAGACTCGGCCAAAGGCCCAGTTTTCCGCATCCGCAGGAACGCCACCACCCTCTTGGATCAAGGAAAAAAAATGAGTGCACATATTGTCTTATTCTTATCTTATCTTATCTTAAAAATGTTCTGCAGCCATAGCACATAATGCTACCCCACAAGGAAAGCACGTTTCTCGAAGGTACCTGCCCTCACAACTTGCTGGGGGAGGGGCAAGCATTAATTTTCAGAAATGCTGGCTTTAAGACTGTGCATGAGGATTAACAGTTGCTGATTTGTGTACTGACACAATTGCTATGGCTGTGTGGCGCGAACACATGTGAGTGCACGGTGCGCGAGGCATTGTCCTATGTTGGTGTTCAGGGAACATCGTTGCCTGCAGGCAGGAGGCAGATGCCGCTGACAATGTCATTGCTCGCAAGGTGGGTGGATGCTGCTGCCGGTGATGCCGATGACGATGTCGTAGCCCGCAGGGCGGGAAGATGCTGCTGCTGATGCTGTTGTTGACCAACATGGTGGCTCAGAGTCCCCTTTGGTAATGAGCGTGTAATTTCCTTCAAGTGCTGCTGATAGCTGCTGTAGATGCTGAAGCCAATGCTAATGCTGACGTCGCTGACAGGCTCCTCACATTATGATCTTGTGTTCATGCCTAGAGCTGAGGGCGGTTCAAACGCAGCCAACCCAGGAACTCATGAACCTATCCAGGAAGATTCTAGAAGTCATGCTGGCGAGTAGGGCACTGGGAACGGTGACCAAGTATTCATCGACATTTCAGCGCTGGCAAGAGTGGGCTAGCAGACAAGGGATCCCGAGTATTCTTTTTCTTCTTGCTGTTGCTGCTGTCCCCGCAGAATAGAGGGTTGATTGTTGTTGATGGTGTGTGTGTGTGTGGGGGGGGGGGGGGTGGGTGGGGGTGGGGGGGGGGGGGGTGCGTGCGTGCGTGTGAGTGAGGTGTGTTAGGGGTGTGAGAATGTATGGTGTGGCTGCACACAGGAGTGAGAAAGAGAGTAAAAAAGAACAGTCAAACTGGTCCTAAACTCAGATACCGCGCACAGCAGATCTTCGAGACGTTGGGCATCAACATCTCGTTCAGCAACCGTGGCGGGCCAGGAACTACATCTTCCTGTTGCTCCAACCCAAAGAAAAAGAATCGGCGTCCGAACTGCAATTGAAGTCCTACATTGTCACTCCTGCCAGCACCCTTGCGGCATGACCCGGTTTCAGAAGTAAACACCACTTTGAAGCGAGTGACATCTTCTGGATGAAGAGTGTCCAACAAACTGCTCCTGGTACGTAACTTGAACAATGCAGCTGTTGACGATGGTCCAGCCGCAGTCAGCATAGTGACGGAAACGTTTTTGACATTAAAATCTCGAAACTTAAATTTGTCAGTGTCAAAAACGTTACGTTTGGCAAATAGAACCACCATGCAACAAATCCGACACGATCGAGTCTACTCGAAACACAAAGGACCGAAATGTCTAGCCGGCCAGAGCATAACCAGGAGCAGGAAGAAAGAGCCTTGGCTTTGACACAACTTGAAGTGCGAGCACGTACATGTGTAGTATCCCTGCCCGACCAATACGGAACTTGACCTTATGTATAATAATTTTAGTGTATCTCCGCATATAAGCGCACGGCGTCTGCTGCATAAAAGCTGCTGCGCATTTCTGTTTTATTTAGAGAGATTAGATAGCAACGACAAAGCTAACTCGAAGAAGAAGTAGTCAACCTCTAGGTGTGCACCGGAGAGAAAGTTATTTTTTGCCGCTTCTTCTTTCACTAATAATTATATCCCAGGTGTGTACCTGAGAGAAGAGAAGAATAAAACGAACTCTTGTTGATTACACCGCGCCTACCACTCGGCTACCTGTTACACATGTATGTCGACATGCGTATGATGTACGTATGCATGAGTGCATACAACAAAGAAGAATCGGTCTCTGCTCAAAACAGAGGTCGGTCTGGTTACACGAAACTAAGGACTTTTTCGTTGCGGGCTGATGTAGGGAATCTAGATTCTAGTCAGTCATTGGCCAAAGTTGCACACTCTTGTGTTATGCACCCATAATAATTACAGTGCCAGAGAATATTTGACTCACGCTTCCCTTCACGGAGACTGTGTAGGGTTGGAGATCTAGTAGATACTTGACGACTTCCAGACGTCCCTCCATAGCAGCGTGATGAACAGGAAGGTCACCGTTCTGTGTGCAGGCAAAGACAAGATCATACCTCAATATATGTATTAGCTACCTGCAGTCTGTATCTTACATACCAGTATGATGTACAATCTACTGTCAGTCAAGGGATCCTAATATAGACTACTCTGATTGATCAGCTGGAAATGTACCTCCTAGCTACTACCAGAAAATCTAATGCAACACAGTAGCGCCTCGCTATGAATGACAGTGTCTTCGAAACACAAACACAAACACTTACATAATAATTCTGCAATGGAAAAGTGACCTGCATGATATAGGGAATGTACCATGTAGTCAGTCATTTGCCAAATGTGCACACTCTTGGAGTGTGTAATCAGGACCAATACAGTGACAGAGACTGCTCGACTCACTTTGTTCTTTATGGAGACCGTGTCGGGTTGGAGATCTACTACATACTTGACCACGTCCAGATGTCCGTTGTAAGCAGCGCGATGAACAGGAAGGGAACCGTACTGTGTGCAGGTAAAGACAAAACCAGACATTCGCATGTGTTATCTATCTACAGTCTGTATCTTACACAATTATGATGTATAACCTACTGTGACTAAAGTTTTACATGTTATCTGTAGTTACCCAGCTCTAAGAATTATAAGCATGATTCTGATTTGTCATAACGTGTAAAAGTTAGCACAATAGTGACAGCTGTGGTACTTGTCGTGTCATGCTATGTATTATGCGTTTCTCTTGAGCACGTGTAACCCTTACATAACGTGTACACAAGTTACGTGTACCGCAACATGTACGCGCCTGCGCAGTACCTCTTACAGCTGGGGTCTGCTGATGCCACATTTAAAAAAGGTTTCTCCTTCATATTGCCTGTGAATCAACAATACAATAGTATCCTAATTCCTAAAGAACCAGAATACTACATGGTGTCAGAAGTGCTAGAAGTTGCAGAATTACTACGATGTCAGTATATGAGAGGTGCTTTATGCAGGTATCAGTGCCGGGTAGGAGAGTCACCAATAGTCACAGGTACTTTTGGAGCAAATGATTGGTGAGGTTGCTGTTGTTTCAGCCTGATATTCTAAAAAAGAATTCGGGTGGACACACCCATTCCCATAGCGCTGCACATCACATCCGAACCAGTCCCGAATTCTTTTCACAGATGAAGCTGCAGGAAGCCTCAGTTTGTTTGTTTGTTTGTGCCATCGGCATGCCTGGCGCTATCCCGTACCTGTCCCGTACGTACCGTACCACGAAAGACAGCCGGCCACAATATTCAAATAGGGCTTTCAAATGCAAGATCAGAACGTGAAGCAACTTGGAAAAATGAGTATGTATGCGAAGTGTATCGGGGAATGCATGGAGGGCGATAGTGCGGGTTCTAATCCTAGGTTATGTCTTGGGGAAAAAAAGGAGAAATGAACAATTCATAACATCCCTATCCATGTTTTGCCTAGGTCATCAAGGTGTTAGACGGTGTCGTATTACTCTCGAATGCAAAGAGAAAGGCTATTTCTTTCGCACAGGGCCCTATGCTATGCTTTTTTTGGCTAGCTCATCATGCATGTAATTCGAACAGACAGAATGTTTTTGCAACGCAATGATGTAGCCGATCAGTTCGTTGTGGTATGGTTGGGCATTGTAGCTGTCATACTCGACGTAAAAAACTATTTACATACACAAGCTCGGGGAGCAAAAATCTCTTTGTCTCATAAGCTGCCACATACCAACTAAATACAAAACCATGCACTTCACACGAGCTGACTTGCACGCGTGGCCCTTTTCACGAACCCAGACAAAGGGATTGGTCTATTATAACGCATATACAAAGTCAGTAGATTCCACCCGCACCAGAGATGAAGGCGAGAGCTGTGGCTAAAGAACGGCAAACGGAAAAGATGCCTGGCGCTATCCTGTACCTGTCCCGCACCGGACCATCAAAGACAGCTGGCCACAATATTCAAATAGGGCGTTCAAATGCAAGATCATAACATGAAGCAACTTGGAAGAATGAGTATGTAAGCGAAATGTATCGGGGGAATGCATGCAGGGCGATAGTGTGGGTTCGAATACCAGGTTATGTCTTAAAAAAGAATAGGAGAAATGAAAAATTTATAACTTCCCTATGCTTTTTTGTCTAGGTAAATCAAGGTAGTAGACGGTGTCGTATTACCCTCGAGTGCAAAGAGAAAGTTTGATGTAGCCAATCAATGGAAAAAACCAATTCCATCAGTTCTAATAACATGCATGATGAGCTAGGCAAAAAAGCATAGCGTAGGGCCCTGAGCTTCTAAGCTCTCTCGTTTTGGAGTTCTAGATTTTCTTAACCAGTTTTCATGAGGACTTCATCAGGGAAATACGTCTCAACAATGATAACTAGCCATAAATGCAACTAATAATTATATAAATGTGTCAAGGAACAGGGGAAAGTGCAAAGATGTCAAGTTAGTGTGAACTAATGACACGCGTACGTGGAGTGAAAACCAAAATAAGAGGGTAAATAATCACTACGCTTGAGGTAAATAACAGTGCAAGAGAGTGTAGAGTGTAGGTTGTACGTCGCGTATATGTGTGCGTGTATGTGTGTGCGTGCGTGCGTGCGTGTGTGTATTCATCAGCCTTGCAAGCTTTTGAATGGTGCAATCCCAGCACAAGTTGCTATGTCTAACATACCTGTTCGCTATCATCGCTACCGCGACGGGCATGGCTGAGTCTGAGTCTGAGTGTGTGCATGTGTGTGTGTGTGTGTGTGTGTTTGTTTGTGTGTGTGTGTGTTTGTGTGTGTGTTTGTGTGTGTGTGTGTGTGTGTGTGTGTGCGCGCGCACGTGTGGTGTGTGTGTGTGGGGGGGGGGGGGGGAAGGGGGGGGGCTGTGTATTTATGTGTGTGCGTATGGGACTGACCGTCAGCATTAGAAAGACGAAGGGCATGGCTGTGGGTCAACCAACAGCAGTTGATCCCGTTCAACTCGGTGGTGACAGCAGGATTGACATGGTGGACGGGTTCCGGTACCTTGGCAGCGTGCTCTCTGCTGTGAGAACGGTGGATGCGGACTTCGCTGCTCGTTTGGCGCAGGCGTCCCGCCTGTTCGGCGTGCTCAGGTCTCCGATATTTCAGTGCGTACATCTCTCGATCTACACCAAGCGGCTGGTGTATCGTGCTATTGTCCTTCCTGCTCTTCTCTACGGTGCGGAGACATGGCCCATCAAAGCGGGTCATATTGTCGACTCAACACCTTTCACCATCAGTGTATTCGCACAATTCTCGGTATCTCTCGTTGTGAGCAATGGGAGGAGAGATTGTCCTCGGCATCGCTGAGCGAGCTGACAGGGGTGGACGTCGACATGGTTGATGTGATCAGGAAGCACCGCTTGCGGTGGCTTGGTCACGTTGCACGGATGAAGGAGACCCGGCTGCCCAAGTAGATGCTGGCCGGCGAACTGCCCTGCAAACGCCCGCAACATGGTCCCAAGATGCGCTGGCGGGATGTTGTGCCCTCGGACTTTACTGTCATCGGTTTGTCTGAAGCGGGCTGGTATGACACAGCTCAGAGAGATCCGTCTGGTTTCAGTATTGTCGACAGAGGGTCGAGAATGAAGCCCCAGACATCCCGTGCCCCAACTACCGCTGTGACAGAGTGTTCCGCCGTCCTGGTGACCTCAAGCGGCATGCGCCATACTGCAGATTTCGGGTCTAGAACCTCAGTGTGGGGAAGCCATCGCTATCATTGCTACGGCAACGGGCGTTCAAGGTTCAAGGTTCAAGGTTCAAGGTGTATGCATGTGTTCATGTGTGTATGTATGTATGTGTGTGTGTGTACGGGTACATGTGTGTGTGTGTGCGTGTGTGTGTGTGTGTGCTTTATTAACATGGCCATGACGGGCGTTGTCTATGGAGTGACTGTCCTGGCCGTCCTTCTTTATGGCTCTGAGAGTTGGACCGTTAGGCAGCGTAATGTCCGTCGCCTGGAATCCTTTCATCTGCAGTGCGTGCGTTCCATCCTGAAGGTCAATCGTGGCTGGCAGATAGAGGAGCACATCTCCTCTCTCCAGGTGTGCAAGATGTGGGGCGATATGAAGGAGATTGCGGATAAAGTCAAAGTCTGCCGACTTCGATGGCTTGGCCACGTGTCCCACATGCAGGATCGAATCCCTCGTCAGCTGCTGTACGGCTCGTTACCGTCCAAACGTCCACCGCATGGACCCCATAAGCGCTGGAAGGACTCCGCAAAGTGCGATTTGATGGCTGTTGGCGTTCCTCTGGAGCATCTTGGTGACATCGTCCAAGGTCGACAGGGATAGCGGGCCACTTGCCGTGACGCTGTCGACGCTATTGTCCAGTCCCGGATGGAGCCTGTGGCGAAGCCCCTCATCTGTGGCACTTGTGCGCGCAGTTTTCGTCGGCCACAGGATATTGCGAGGCACAAATGTAACGCTGTTCGCGCAGCCCGCACGCGCTGAGTCTGGCGTTCCCCGCCCTGTGTACAACACGTCTCCTGGTCTGCCCCATATGGGGCCACGTAGCCAGTCATGGCAGTGGAAGAAGGAAGGAGGAAGGAAGGAAGGTGTGTGTGTGTGTGTGCGCGTGTGTGCGTATGTGCCGTGTGTATTCATGTAATGTAGTTATGTGTGTACGCGTGCATGTGTGTGTGTACGTGGGTGCGTGCATGCATATGTGTGTGTGTGTGTGTGTGTGTGTGTGTATGTGTGTGTGTGTGTGTGTGTGTGTGTGTGTGTATGTGTGTGTGTGTGTGTCTGAAAGCTACGTGAATAGTTTAAGTTAAGTGACAATTTCTTTCTGGATGGAAAGGTTGGGGTTGTGCTTACTAATGATTACAGCTACCAATACTTTGAATTCACACAATCTACGTGTGCGCCATAAAGCGGTGAAACACAATTCATCATCATCTGAACCGCATTGACTAAAGGACACCCGGTATTTCTTTCTGACTCTCATCTTCCATCTGGTAACCCTAAGGCTCTACATCCAAGTCTTCCTCTCCATCTCTACGAGTACTTTCTTTTGCTATGGTCTCTGGTCTAAGTATTAGAGCTCCAGGAGGAGTCCAGACAAGTTTCTGTTTTGTGGAAGTACAGAGAAAGATCGTTCACAACGCCCATCGAGAAACTCCACTTGTCGCTCCTGTGGAAAGGAGGGTCATTTCGCTAGAGTATGTCAGTCCAAGAAGCCAAGGCCGACACAGCAGGAGATGGCCTCTGTCTCCAGTGAACCCGAAGAGTACTTTTTGGGTTCGGTCGACGGTGATGGGCCATGGATGGCCACCGTATCCCTGAATGGAACACCGGTGTTGATGAAGAATGACACAGGGGCCAAGGTAACGGTCATACCGTCATCGTTGCTTAATACACTCGAATGCTACACGGTGATGAAGAGCACGCAAACTCTCACCAGCACCAGTAGCACGAAGCTTCAGGTTGATGGTGTCCTAAGCACACCCTTGTCAGTCGGTGAAGAGTGCTCAGTATAAGACGTGTGTGTTGTCACTAATGTCCGACAAGCCTTGCTGGGACAACCCGACATCATTGGCCTGAACCTGTTGGAGGTCAACCCGTATGTCGCAGAAGTTGTGGAACAACATGTCGATTGGCTCAACGCTGCGAAGTTCAAGCTTCCCGAACTGTTCTAGCCACTGGACAGATTCTCTGGGGATCCATACAAGATAAGCCTAGTTAATCAGGCACAACCGTTTGCCCTACATTGTCCTCGTCATGTTCCATTGCCGCTAATGGATGAGGTCACGAAAGCTTCCGACTGGTGGGTCCCCTTAGATGTGGTACAGAAACCTTTTGGTGCTGTGCGTTTCTGCGCGGATTTCACCGAATTGAACAAGTTTGTTCATCATGAGTACCGTCCGCTACCATGTGTAGACCACACGCTAGCCCAGCTCAGTGGAGCAAAGTATTTCACGAAGCTAGATGCTATCTGTGATTCTGCCAAGTGCCGTTGGTGGAAGAATCGCAGCCGTTTACGACGTTCATTACACCATTTGGAAGGTTCAGGTTCACCCAGTTGCCACTTTGGGATTTGTTCAGCACCAGAGCATTTCCAAAAGAAGATGACCAGTACCCTGAACAGCGTTCCAGGAACCACATGCCAGAAGGATGACGAGTTCATCTTCGCCGCGACTGTTCAGGACCACACCGTATACCTCCACGGCGCAATGAAGCGTTTGTGTGATCTTGGGGTTACTCCGAATCTGAACAAATGTGGGTTCAAGGTCACATCGGTGAAGTACCTTGGCCATGTCCTCAACGCTAATGGCATTCATCCTGATCCAGACAAGTTGCAAGGTTTGACTGATTTCCCGCAATGTGTGAATGGCTCTGATGTCCGGAGCTTTCTTAGAATCGTAAACAAACTTGGAAAGTTCTCTCCCGAGATTGCCACCGTCTCAAAGCCACCCCGTGACCTCCTGAAGAAGGACAACGGCTGGACTCGGGCCCCTGCTCAACAGTCAATGTTCGAAGAGTTGAACGCTGCCCTGCCAACAGACCCTGTCTTGGTACTCTACTCACCGATGCACTCCACCATGGTATCATCAGACGTATCGGGCTATGGCATCTGTGTAGTCCTCTCGCAACAGCAACCTTCTGGCGAGTGGAAACCTGTTTCCTATGTGTCTAGATCACGGACAGCTACGGACGTAAATATGCTACGTTCGAGAAGAAAGGCCCTTGTCATCACTTGGGCTTGTGAACGCTTCAGCGATTACCTCACTGGTAAGCAATTCGTAGTTGAGACAGACCACCAGCCGCTTGTTCCCCTGATCAGCTCGACAGCAGTTGATAATGTGCTGCCTCGTGTCTTATGGTTCTGTTGAGTATGAATTAGGACAACGGACAACGGGAACAAGTTAGGTTGGTGGAACGACATGTATTAGAGACGGGATGGCTAAGACCAGGACGAACGAAACGACTACATGGTGATTATTGGAGAGCGAGAAAGAGAAAGAGATCAAGTCTGAACGGCAAGAAAAAGGGCCTGGGTAGCTATGGCAATTATGGGCACGCAAGTAGCTACCCAGGCCAACGGAAAAAAAGGAGACAAAAGGTGAGTATGCGAGTGCATGCAGGCCAGCTAGAAAAGGTACGGGAGGAGGTACCTAGCATACCTCCCCTGAGCGAAAAAAAAGAACCGCGACCACGCGGGAAATAATAAGACGATGAGAAAAATAGAGGGAAACAATGACCGAGGAAGAAGAGAAGAAAAAACAAAAAACAAAAACAAAAACCCCACACACACACACACAATGCACGGGCCTCACAAAAGTGTGTACTAAAAATGCACTACAGATCATTACAACGTTCCTGTACTACTTATAGTGTGTACATTGCCAATAACAACTGGTCCAAACGCCCCTTCAAAAACATGGCACAAAAAATAACTATTGGAGTTTGACGAGGGACGTGAATTGCATTCTGATTACTAGTATTTTGCACGGCTAATACAGCCTAGTTACACTTTAATATACGACATAAATAGAAGAGCGTGGCTCACCATGATCGGACCCCTATTATTAATGAAGGACACCCGCGCGTACACACACTACAAATATCACAAAATAAAATAAACCGAAAATAAATTTGTGAACGAAAGACGGATGAAAAAGAAAGAGAGAAATAAAGAAGGTAGCTGACCTGCATGACTTGGACGAGACGAGGTTGACATAGAAGAGACGAGGTTGACATGGACGAGACGAGGTTAACATAGACGAGAAGAGGTTGGAGACAAGACGAGGTTGGAGACGAGACGAGATGGACGAGACGAGTGGCGGTTTAGGACAAGGGTCGTGGGTTTCGAGCAATGGTCGGGCGCCAATGTTGAGTATGAATTAGGACAACGGACAACGGGAACAAGTTAGGTTGGTGGAACGACATTTATTCCCGTAGCTATGCAGAAGACGTTACTTCAGTAACGTCTGGCGCTAGCCAGGGTCCACACAGCTTTAATTTGGTGTTTGTTTGTTTGTTTGTTTATTTGTTTGTTTGTTTGTTTGTTTGTGTCACGCCTGGCGCTATCCCGTATCTGTCCCGTACTGTACCGTACCAGCCAAGACAGCTGGCCCCAATATTTTTGTTTGTTTGTGCCATCGAAATGCCTGGCGCTATCCCGTACCTGTCCCGTACCATCAAGGGTACGGCACCAACAAGAGAATGAGTATATATGCGAAGTGTATCGGGGGAATGCATTCAGTGCAGTAACATTTTGTGTGGATTTGTGTGCGAGGGCGAGATCCCACTAGCAGGCTGGCTGGGCCGCCTGTCGACCAGCCCGGGAATCGCATGTAGGCCGATAGCATAATAATTATAACGTTTATACAGTCATGTAGATGTATAGCAGGGAGTCATATTATGTAAACGACTCCCTGCTGTATGGGGAGATTTTCTGGAAAGAAATACGAAGTAGGGAGACGAGTAAATGCAATCAGAATGGATGTTAGTTGCTGTCAGTATAATAATAATAAGAAGAAGAACGTCCGTGATCGGCAGAGTCAGCGCCAGTCCCACGAAACGTCAGGACAGACATCCCGTCGACTCCAGAACGCCCGTGATCGGCAGATTCAGCGCCGCTCCCATAGCTATGCAGAAGACGTTACTTCAGTATCTCATTGAAACGTTTTTTCAATACAATGATGTAGCTAATCAAAGGAAAAAGCATTTCCATCAGTTCTAACAACATGCACGATGAGCTAGGCAACAAAGCATAGCGCAGGGCCCTGAGCTTCCAAGCTCTCTCGTTAGAGACGGGATGACTAAGACCAGGACGAACGAAACGGCTACATGGTGATTATTGAAGAGTGAGAAAGAGAAAGAGATCAAGTATGAACGGCAAGATAAAGGGCCTGGGTAGCTATGGCAATTATGGGCGCGCAAGTAGCTACCCAGGCCAACGGAACAAAAGGAGACAAAAGGTGAGTACGCGAGTGTATGCAGGCCAGCTAGAAAAGGGGACCGGGAGGAGGTAACTAACAGTTCCGCCTGGGTCTGACGCTGTTTGATTTCTCGATATCACACCTGCCAGGAAAGCACCTAGTCATTCCTGATGCACTCTCTCACTCTCCTGGTCTACAGTCGTCTTGTGCTAGTGCTGTAAGTTTCAACGAAAAGGTTGAAAAGTTTGCCTCCGCCACTGTTGACAGCATGCCGGCCTCTGATGCTCGCCTGGCAGAAATCTGAGACCATCAGCTAAACGATCCGGATTGTAAGTTACTTCGCCAGTATGTCGAAGGCAGCTGGTCACATCCCAAACATGTTCCGGCACCTTCAATAGCACAACGCTGAAGACAACTTAACTGTGTGCTTTGGTCTAATTATGTATGGACAAAAGATTGTCATCCCAAAGTCCTTGCGCCTGATGTACTCGAGCGACTCAACTCGGGCCATCTTGGCATCACGAAGTGCCGTGCCCGTGCCAAGCAGTCAGTGTGTTGGCCAGGATTGAGTGTTCAGCTGGCCAATTTCAGCGCGTCCTGCAAACCGTGTGTTCAACACTCACCGCCCGAAGGTTTAGGCGCTCCGTCCTAACACTCTTCCCGACCTGCCATGGCAGAATATTGCAGCCAACTTCATGCAATTCGACTCCGCAAACTACCTGGTTGTAGTATATTATTACTCCAGATATGTGGAGTTAGCATGTATGTCAATACTGCCTGCTTAGGCCGCGGTCACACCGAAACAAGCCACTTTGGGCTTGTTATCGCTTGCGCTCAGCTGGCTTGAGTGCTCCCTGTCGAGCGGTCACACCAGACACCGTGTGCGAAGCTTGAATGGCTTGTTTATTTTGCCCGCCAAATTTTGAATATCTCGAAACACACCAACGTTCGCGAGAGTTCGGAAAGCAGAACAGTGGCGATCTACAACTTGTGTTCAGTTTTGATGAAGAAGTAAAAATCAAGAACAACAACAAGAAGCAAAAGAAGCCCGGATCCTGAATTGCGACTTCTTGCTCTTTTTATTTGTTCGGTGCACATGGACGCGATGATTCGCGGTGACGTGGTTTCCTAATTTTGAGCTTTCTGCTCCGCCGGTTGCTGTTCTTCAATTCCGTCGCAATCCACTCTTTTCTTCGTACCTTTCTTCATGAATTCAGTTATAAGTTTGGTGCATTGTCTTGGCCTCGTACCACAGCTCCAACAATCTACGCTCTAGAGGAACCGGCAGTCTATATGAATGGTGTGTCCCAAGCGCACTCAAAATAATTTTTGAATTTCGGCTTTCAGCCGCTTGTACAAGCTGTGGCTGAAACAAGCTGGAAAAAACGGCTGCGAGTCAGCCACGGCTGAAAGTCGCTTGCAGGACATTTTCAGCCATTTCCATGGTAATCGTGACGTAAACAGGCGCTTTTTCGGCTGAATGGCTGAATCGAGCTCGGTGTGATCGCTGCCTAAGACTGTTATCAACGAGTTGTAGTCCATCTTTGCAACCCATGTTTTCCTTGAGACGTTCATCTCCGACCATAGCCCACCGTCCAGAGCGTACAGCTTGAACTTACCGGCAGCAGTACGGCATACATCACCACACGAGCAGTCTGCTCCCTCCGCAGGGCAATGACCTCGCCGAGCGTACGGTCAGAGTCAGTCAAGTCGCTACTAGTAAAAGGGTCTCACCTTAATGGCGCGCTGCTAAGCTATTGCTCAACATCCCTCGAATGCAGGTTCAACCCAGCATAGCTTCTCATGGGCCACCATCTACAGTCCCAGACAACACTCAGCTCCTCGCGGCGGGAAAAATTGCAATTGCGGAGCATGCTTTTCGGCCTTTTTCCTTCAACATGACACTGCGCAACGTTCAAAACCCCACACCATGATGGCATAAATTGCCGCATGTGTGGCTAGCAGGTTACCGGGTCCCTAGCTTCGCCAAACTACGGACATTGGTAGACAGTAGAGCCGTGAGTATGCCTATGATTTTAATGACTACACCGGGGAGTCGTAACTCTCGAGTAAAAGCCACGACTACCTGGTCTACACTATACTAGCACTATGACTCGTTGATTGTCAAGATTACAATCATTGAGTACTGCTACATGCTTCCTCCGCGTCATTAAAATTGTCACTTCGCACATCGCAATGTTTGTGACTTGGCTCATCTTAGTCAGATAGTCGGAATCTCTGTTTTCTGTGTTCGAACATTGGTGCGACCCTTCCTGCGCAATGTCTACTTGTTACTGAAGCCGTGAGTGGTCTCGGACTTTGTCGGAGCTCTCTTCCGCACCAAGCAAATTCATCGCGCTTCGCACTAGTCCGCCCCACGGCGCATATCGTTTTTCTGGAGTTCGTGCCGTCCCACATCGTTCGCGTGGGCATTTATCAAAGCTGCAAGCTCGAGTGTAAGACTCCTGGTATCTCTCCTGAATATGAAATGCTGAGGTTGACAAAGGCAAGAACAAAGTGTTCTCAAATTCCAAAAATGTGGTACTTGTGGCGCATGTTGCTGCGAAGGTAGCAGGTCTGAAAACCCCAACAAAATCGGCGAATCACTGGCCAAGGAAAGAAGGTGCGGAACAGCTTATCCTATCCCGCTGGAAGGTCGTTACAGAGTACTTGAAAAATGCTAGCTTGTCTTCATTGCCTGCCACCTGGAGGCATGGATCGCTTGAAACGAAGTTTCTTGACCTGAATTTGAACGTGCGTCATGTTCAGCGTATTGTTGAGTGCTGAAGGGTCTGTCTCAAACCCTGATGAAGACGTCGACCTTTGCTGCAAGTGCAGCGAAACGGGAGGCCACAAACTAAAACTTGGTCCATTGACAATGCTCTGCCTCAATTTCTAGCTGATTTCTTTGCCTTTCGAGTGTACAAAACAATTTGGAAAAATCGCTGTGGGAAGTGACAGTTTTAATGACGCGGAGGAAGTACATGTTTATGCACTAGTGTTGAACGCTCACCGGTGCACTCACAAAACTGCATTGAAAACATCATTGCAAAGAGGTGCGTTTAGCACATTAGAGGGGTTTCCGGGCAACAGGAACCTACCCCATGCGTACGCGCCTGCACTCATTTGCCAAAGGTGCACACTCTTTGCTTATAGACTCGTGACTATTACAGTTCAAGAGATTTCTTAACTCACCATGCCCTCTACGGAGACCATGTCGGGCTGGATATCTAGTAGATACTTGACCACTTCCAGATGTCCAGTGTCAGCAGCGCCATGAACAGGAAGGTCACCAGCCTGTGTGCAGGTAAAGACAAGATCAGACATTCATATGTGCAATCTATCTGCAGTCTGTTTCTTATATAATATGATGCGCAATCTTCTGCGAGTCACGTGATTTTAATGTAGGCTACTCTGATTGCTCAATTTGCAATGTTCCTCTAAGCTAGGTCTGGAAAAAACAATTGAACACATTAGCATCTCACGATACACGACAGTGGCTTCTAAACACACACACACACGCGTGCGCACACACACGCACACACACACACACGTCAGGCGAAATTACTGGTCAGTCGGCGACACGCATTTTTCACAAAAATTTGAGTTTCACCTGCTGGGAGAGTATGCGTGTACTCGAGTCTCATCCTGAGCACGTTTTTTTCTTCTTTTTTCAGCTCCAGTATAGCTGTATTTTTCACTGCAAAGCCGTCCTCGATTGTTGTGTTCGTTGTTCAAACGAAGTGGACATTCAATCATGAAGGCAGAGGACATAGGAGCCTGATTGGAGTTTCTCGTGGCATAGGACGGCCACACAGACACTTTGGGATTTTCTGAATATAAAATACCGTACGCACGATGCTGAGATCAATTTGTGCGATATCAAATTGTTTGTGATCTACCACATCGAGCAGAACAGGATCCAAACACAAGCTTACCGACGGTTAGGCTGCCCACCTGACTGGACAAATGATCCCTGGCTTTCACCAGACGCCAGAAGTCGGACACAATGTCCTTTGCCTTGACGTCCATCTCCAAAATGAACTCCATTTTCGTCGCGAAGAGGCTTGAAATACTCAATATTCAACCGAGATTCGCGGCCTCACCCTTTCTCAGATCGAATCATTTTTTGTTGTAGCAGTTGCAGGGCAGATCCCCGCCACTACTTCAACAGGAGATGGCTCCAAAGCATGCCTGGAACAACTCATATCGAGGTTGCAAGCCACCCCTCTCAGCAAGAAATTCGAAATTTCAATGGTGGAAGATATACTATGAAGAGAATTTCAAAAAGCATGTTTCGCGGAGCGATCGCTGAACCTACGTCATTCAAACTTTGCAGGGTGGTTCAGACGTACATGCTAGGCATGGAACCACAGGAAATGATATCATAGCTGACACACAGAGTCACACACACAGCAGCCTTCGTGTGCACAGATACTAAATTAGTGGACGTCGTCATCTTCTTCCCGCTGATCTCAAATGGACTATGACGTGCTATTTCGCCTGACGCACGCACACACACACACACACACACACACACCTTGACCTTGACCTTTGACGCCCATCGCCGGAGGCGATGATAGCAATGCTACGGCAGAAGCCAGCAACTTGTGCTGGGATTACACCATTCAACAGCTTGCAAGGCTGAAGAATTGACCGTCACTATTCAGCCTGGTCTACACCATACAGCTATTTGGAGTGACATTTTCTGCCCAGTGAATCCCTTTTTTGGTCTTTTTCATTTTTTTCTTTTTCTTTTTTTTCTTTTTTTTTCCTGCACACACATCACACCACATACTCCGGCATGCACTGGCTGTTGGTAACCACCCAGGAGAACGAAAGAAAAGTCAGGAAGAGTCTGAGAAAGAGAAGAAAGACGTGTGTGACCATAATCGTCGGGAATCGAACCCGCAATCTATCGATTGGAAATCGCTGCACATACCACTGCACCATATGGGACACACACACACACACACACACACACACACACACACACACACACACACACACACACACACACACACACACATACACACACACACTCACTCACTCAAAAATCCTGCAATGGAAAAATGGCACTTAGGGAATGTACCTTGCTACTACCAAATAAAACCATTATTTTCTGGCATTGAGAATGGTCTATTACACAAATAAAACCATTACTGTCTGGTATTGAGAATGGTCTATTACACAAATAAAACCATTACTTTCTGGCATTGAGAATGGTCTATTACACAAATAAAACCATTACTTTCTGACATTGAGAATGGTCTATTACACAAATAAAACCATTACTTTCTGACATTGAGAATGGTCTATTACACAAATAAAGGCATGGATAGTCTACGTACATAACTCCTTTGAACTGCGATGTACACATCATCTATCACACTACATGTCTGCATTGATATCAGACCAGGTGTGTTTGAAACTGACTGGACTAGGAAACATGTGACAATGCTACATTGCTACTCCAAAATGTACTTCTCAATACACATTATGGTTGAATGAATTTACAATGTTACGCTCGACCGACACCAGTCAATTATCTAGTCATACTCTCCACCCATAACCTCAGAATGATTATCATGCTTCTTGCATGAAATGGTGTGCTAGGATGGTAAGTTTCACCCATGTTCCTGACAACATGGTTCACATTCCCTACAGCCTACCAGAGTACTTTACTCACCATCACCAACTATCCACACACTGTCTTCTATTCTACAAGTAATCTCAGCATCGGTTCTAAAATGAGCGCGTACATGTCACGGACATCGTATAATAATCCATGGGTGTCGATATTTGTGGTAATAAAATGGTTATGAGTTTCCAATCTGAAACAGACACCAATGTGGTTCACCAGCATAAACACGGTTGCTGTACAGGCAAAGTCTGGCATCTCTGACTAATACATGAGTCAATATTGAGTCATCCTTCAATGTACAGGCAGAGTGGTGTGCAACTTACATCATCAGTCTTGTCTACCTTGGCTTTACACTTGACAAGGTGCTTGGCAATATCGATGTAACCCTTCTTACATGCTCTATGTAGTGGCGTGCACCTCCATAAACCCTAGTAAGAACGACATAGGTAGTGTAGGCATGTGTATACCCACACACACCACACATGTACAGACCGCCAGCCCAACAACATGTACACACAAACACACGCACACGCGTACGAACACACGCACACACACAGAACACACACACACACACACATGCGCACACACACACGCGCAGAACACACACACACATACACATACACACACATACAGACAGACAGACATATACACACATACTTGTACTTGTTGCTCACTGCCAAAACAGGTCACGTGGATCTCCCCGGGAGAGGGGAGAGAGACTCGAAAGGAATCTTGGAAAGATGACTCAATTGGCTATTGAACCACCCAACGGCCGAAACCCCCTGAAATCCCCAAAACTCTGGGTGGACTTGAAAATGATCCCACTTATGGGCTCACCACACCTCAGTAAGTGGGCGAGGACAAGGTGCAGAAAAAGGATTGACGGCATCAGGGTATCCGCCCCGTGATTCAACTGCAGTTACCCCTGCCCCCAGTGAAGGTAATACTTGCAACTAGTGTGGGTCGCTAAATCAGAGTGGATCTGATATAGGCTTCACTAGCACCATTGATTACACAAGAGTTAATCTAGCCAGAAGCAGTCCATGGTTAACAGATATGTACAGGTCCTCCCTCGTCAGTAGATAATCTCTGTGCCATCGAAAAAGTTATCTTATAACGAGACTTATCTATACTTCAAATAGAAAAAAATTCCTCCGTATACAAAAACTTCGTGACTTTTTTAACAGTGTTTTTAGCAAGAACCTGCTCAACGAACCGCGCCAAAGGCTGTCATCGACAACCCACATTCATGTCGAGGTAAGTTTGGTTGATCCCGAACAGATTCTCCACGGCAGTCATGCTCGCACGGCAAGATGAAACATTTCAGTCGTCGTGCAACCAGCGCAGACTTCAGATCAGAATGTTGACGGCCTGGCTTTCTTCGCCTCACTCCAGTCAGACGTCTCCTTTGTCGCCAAGGGGAATCGCAGGGACCTCCTCAAAGCCATTGTAGAATGCTGGGAGGATTATCCTGGCGAGAAAATGCGAAGCGTGTGGATGTGCTTGTACGACTCGTTTCACGGCATAATGGAGGTCACGGCTTGGAACGATTGAATAGTCGACACCGATTCGTACACAGCTCTGGAGATGAAGAGGACGTAGCCAAAGTCCAGCGTCGGATCATCACTGTAGCTGACAAGAATCTGAACGAAATGCGAGCGGAAGCAGCGACTGTTGGCGATGCGGAGTCATTATCGTCAGGTGACAATGACACGAGCTACGAAGACTCTGAAAAAACACAATCTCATTCGTCTGAGTTGGGTTTTTCTCTGTATATAGCTTGTAAACAGGTTAGACAATGCCACGAGTGTTATTCCAAGTCAAACGGAACAATTCCAGAGCTGTGCGCAGCTTTCAAAAAAAAATCACGAAGTTTTTGTATACGGAGGAAGTATATGAACCCTGGAACCAACAAAGGTGGCAGGTACAACATTACACCTTCAAGCAGCTGAGACCATTGGCAACAGACCCAGCACAATCAGGCATAAGTGTGCCCACGAACCGGACTAGCTGACACACACACACACACACACACACACACACACACACACACACACACACACACACAAACCCACACATACACAGAACACACAAACACACACACACACACATACACAGAACACACTTACACACACACACACATGCGCAAACGCACAAATGTACAAGCATAGCTGCATCATTGGTCGCAATGGTATAGCAATGTTCACTGCTTTTTAAGAACATTGTTGAGATCGCAAGGGCCTGTAGAAACATGCCCTGCAAGTTGTGGATCTGATGTCTGCTAATTGGTCTGTATACTGAAGATGTTCCACTGTATTATACCTATTGACTGAAGCCATACTAAACAATGGTCATGGTTATGTACACTGTATCCCAAGCAAATTTTAATCTTGTAGAAAATGTCTGCAATGCTCTGCTCGTTGTTGTCTGAACAATAGAAGTAGGGACTCTACTGACTCACTCAGTACCCTTGCAGGAAGCATACAAAGAGGTACTCGATAGGGGATAAGGCAGGGTAAGGTTAATGGATTGACATACATCATTACTTCACATACGGCAGGTCAACAAGAGCTGGCTATCATCCTATGACATAACTATCCATTAGTGACTTCGTTTTATTTTTTATTATTTTAAGGTAAACGCTATTTGATTAAAAGGTCCATAATGATAAACGTAGAACGGAAAAGGACATATGGATACGAGTTAAGAGTAACTCTCCATCACTGTAACTGGATACTATATACAGTCAGAAAGTGCAATAACTAGGCACAAAACTGACAAGAGTACTGAGACATTCAACGTATAATTATAGTATCCAGTTACAGTGATGGAGAGTTACTATTAACTCGTATCCATATGTACTTTTCCTTTCCACATTTATTTATGGCTCAACATCCCAGTTTCAAATAATGATAATTCCTTTGGAATTTCAAGGTAGAGTACTCCTGACGTTGCTAGACATTGACCTACAAGTCTTGTTTGAGCAGAGTGATACCACCGGTATCACACAGCTGCATCCACCCATTCTACTCAATCTGGCAATTGAGAAATGTCACACTGTTCTCACTACCGCAGTCAGTATCTTATAACAGCATTTTGGATCAGGCATTAGACACCCTTAGCAAAAAAACGTTATGTTGTAATGGTATTACCGTAAGGGGGAAAATACCGTGATTTGGGTTCGACCTTTAGCAAGATGCACACTATTTTTAGTACGCTGTTGCCACGAGAATAGCTTTTATTTCGCGCGGTACAACCATTTATGTCACCATATACGCGATACAAGGTGAAATGCGTACGGACTATGCAATATTTGGCCAAAAAACGTACCGTTGGTCACAACGATAAATCAGCCCCCATAACGTTTTTACACTGCAGCTTCAACCCTATTTGGGTGATCAAGGTACGAGTACTGTAAAAAATAGCGTTACCGTTGTTTGCTAAGGGCGTCTATCGTCAAAAGTACTGCCGGGCGGAGAAGAACGAAGTGCCGAAGAATTTCCCAGCTAGAATTTTACCAAATACAGCATACCAATGTATACACGGTAACTCAACTGTGCATAGACTGTAGTAAATGATAATAAGAACAGTCTAGGCTAGGAGGCTGCCCCCCCCCCCCCCCCTCACACCCAGTTCCTCGACGACCGACAGTACTGTAGCTAAGTTGCTAATTTGCGCTGAGTCATAATTATGTTTATCACATGGCACGTGATTGTTGCCCGTACTCCAGCGAATCAGCACCTTTCGCGCCGCGGGCAATAATATGCGATATTGCCCGCAAAAAAATAGTTTATTTGCCCGCAAAAAAATAGTTTATTTCAGTGATCGCGTGACTACGAAGACTGTAGACTCGTACTCTACGACGAGTCGCAGTGTAGCATTGAGAAGATGGAATTCTTTTTGGAGATGGACATCCCGGCAATGGACATGGCCTCGGACGTCTGCCGTGTGGTGCTTGCAGGGATCATTTGTTCAGTCATGTTGGCAGCCTGACCGTCGGTAAGCTTGTGGATAAGATTCAGTTCTGCTCGAAGTGGTACTGTGATCACAAACAATTATTTGAAATAACACAAATTCAACTCAGCGTCGTGCGTTTTCAGATCCTCGCAAAGTCACTGCCTGTGTGTGGTCTTCATGTGCCACGCAAAACTCTTACCAGGCTCATATGTCCTCTGCCTTCACCTTTGCTTGAACAACAAACACAACAATTCAGGAATGTTTTGCAATGAAAAACACAGCTATCTGGAGCTGAAAAAAAGAAGAAAAATTGTCCTCAGAATTGCACACCAGGGAGTCGTCAAATGCTTGCACTTGTTGCAGTACTGTATTTGACAACTTCCTGATACACATGTAAACATGAAGAAACTCTTTGTGGTAGCACTCTTTTTAATTTTTCAACTGAAATTATGATTCTGCTGTATTTTATTGTCGTTGCCATGTCTATTGCTATGACGATGCGGTGCCGGCACTTTTTTTCTGTCTCCGTCTTTCAGTGCTGTATACTCTCTGATGGCCTGTAGCAGACTTTTGTTAGGGTGTAGGAGAAATATCTTCATTTTTCCTGTTTTGATAATGATAGCACATCAATATACATTGTGGTCATAATGTGTTGGCATTTGGGCTAATTTCAACAGCAGCCCAATGGTCTGCTCTGTGGGCCATGTGATAAATTTGTTATCGCATGGTTGCTGCGGGCCTTATGGCATGTTATTGCCCCTCGAGGTTAGCCCTCGGGCCTACGGCCCTCGGGCTAACCTCTCGGGGCAATAATATGCCATAAGGCCCTTGCAACCATGCGATAACATATACTTACTTCCTGAATGCTGTGTTTCACTCATATCTGACATAAAATCATGCCGCAGAACGAGACTCGTATTTAAAAAACTTGTAGTTCCTTGGTCCTTTTTCTTCTTCTATAAGTTAAAAAAACTTATTAAAATGATGTACCTCCTAACCCTCTAACCCCCCCCCCCCCCCCCTTAGTCAGTTAGTGTTCACATATACATGCATGGACTGTCATACGCATGTATGCACGCGACACCGTTTGTGCTCCTATCCATTTACATGTTCCGCTTCCCCTGTGCGCATGCACGCACACCACTACATTCTGTTGGCATCATGTCACAGAGCTTTCCGGAGCTAGTTGTTGTTTGGAATAAAGCAAGAAAACACATTACACCCCCCCCCCTTACATCCCCCTCTTACCTAACATTACCCCCCCCCCTACTTTTAAACATTACACCCCTTACCTAACATTACACCCCCTCACCTAACATTACACCCCCTCACCTAACATTACACCCCCTCACCTAACATTACACCCCCTCACCTAACATTACACCTCCCCCCCCCCCTACCTCCAATAAAGACGCAATCACATGCACAAATTGCACACATGCAAACACCTCGACATTCACATTTAAAGCCAGTCAGTGTAAGTTACCGAGCAGTGTGCTTAGTACCTGGGACAGTGTCAGCAATGCAAATACACATACACACAGACCTACCCTATCGTTATACAACTGGTTGATGACTGTTTCTCCGCAACAGTCTGCAAGGATGCAGGCACACTCCAGGCGGCGATAATCGCAGGCATCGAATAGCAGTCGACCCTGGTATGCAGGAACGGTATGAACACAAAATCAAGCAACATACACACGCACGCACGCACGCATGGACACACACACATACATACACACACACACACACACACACGTACGCATGCACACACCCACACTCACACACACACGCACACATGCACACACACACATACATGAATATACACACATACACGAATACACACAAGCATGTATATTCAAACATTGATGTACATCCATATCCACATACTTGTTCTTTCTAACAGACAACAACAGTTGCTGGTCACTTGGGTCTCCCGAAAAGGGGAGAGGGACAATCCATTAATTATGATATTACAAGATTACTTAAGTAGCTATGGAAACGACCACTTTTCACACCAAGGTGAATGTCTGGACCCTGGGTGGGTTGGAGATGATCCCACATAGTCTGGACTGCTAAATCAGAGTGGGTCTGATAAAGGATTCACTGGTACTATTGATTACACAAGAAAATAATGAAAAGTCCAAAAGTAGTCCACTGGTACATATGTATGTATATTGTGAACAAAGACTAAGAAAGATAGGAGAAATCACATGGAAACGAGTCAACAAAGCAACTATTCACGACTGTAACAAGATATTACTCGGTCAGAAAGTGCGATAATAGGGCACAAAACTGACATGTTACTGAGACATTCAACGACCTGAGACCTAGCTCTCACACACTTCCAGTGCGCAAACCAACAGCGTTCAAGCTTGGAAGGTTCAAGGTTAACGTAGGACCAATGAGGGGAAGGTGAGCGCAGCGAAAATGTGCACAAGCTAAGTTCCATGGCAACAAAGCATGCTTCCCCTTTTCTTAATCTCTGATATTGCTGACCCACCCAAGTTGGGTGGTGTGTTGCTTTGCTGCTTCGAATTGTACTAACTGTTAGACTGCATTGTCATGTTATTAACTGGTCTCGTCATGGTCCTGTAACAGTCAGCATTCTTTGTTGCCGTGGGACTTAGCTTATGCAGAGTTTTGCTGCACTCACCTTCCCCTCATTGGTCTTACCATAACCTTGAACCTTCCAAGCTGGAAGGCTGTTGGTTTGCGCACTGGAGGTGTGTGAGAGCTAGGTCTCAGGTTGCTGACTGTCACAGTAACATGACAGTTTTGTGCCCTGTTATCGCACTTTCTGACTGAGTAATATATTGTAACAGTCGTGGATAGTTGCTTCATAACTCGTTTCCATGTGATTTCTTCTATTTTAATTATATTTATTGGCTCAGTATCCGAGTTAAAGACTAAGAAGTGTTTATTGAAGTTGACACCAACACAGACGACAGGCACAACAATATAACAACACGCAGTGGAGTCTGATGGCTAAAGATCCATCCGTGATCTTGCTATAGACAGCTGTCACACACACGACCGCATGCACATATTCACAAATGCATGCACGCATGCACACGCACACACTCACACACACACACACACACGCACGCACACACACACACACAGAAACACATATGCCCACATACCACCATACGCGCGGGCACGCACACACACACACACACACACACACACACACACCTTGTCCTGGTCCTGGTAAACATTGCCATTACGGTCACGTGCCCGCTTGCGGGGCCGACAACATGGAACGACGAGTGACGACAGAAAGTGGGCGATTTGCCGAGAGATCAGGGACCATGTTGAATTGGTACCACGAGAGAGCCATCTCCGGCAGCTATGGATATGGAAGCCACGAGTAGAGCGGAAGCACCGACAACAGGCCCCACAGTGGGCCTTGCAGCATAAGAGATCGAACCCCACGCGCGGTGGCGGAGGAATGAGCTGAGCAGCAATGGTGGACACCGCTGTTCGACATGGAGCTTGACACGATGCCGTGGGGAGCGCCTGGGAGATGGGGCACTTGTGGACTGCCAAACCTCCAGCACTGCGGAACCAGCGCTGGCAGGCAGAACATTGTCGGCTACCTCTCTATACCGATATAGGTTTGCGGCGTTCACCTAGGCATTTGTGACGAGGCAAACCACTCCTGGAGAAGAGACGACCACACTTCGCACAAGGTAACCGCAGGGGCGCACAAACGGGTTCGGGCGGGGGGGGGGGGGGCAGAACATTGTAAGCAGCCCGCCATTCCCGTCTATCCTCGGCAAAGTCGTACCGTTTGTCGATGCCCAACACCGCCAGATCCCTCCGCGCAGCATTGCGCCACCTTTTTCTCGGGCCGCATATCGGACGGACAGGATGCAGGGTACCAAACAGTAGCTGACGGGGCACGCTATTCATGCATTTGCACAACATGCTCAAGCCACTCCATGTGGCGCGATGTCAGCAGGCTGGGGATGTCACGGGGCTGACACGGATTCCATCGCGCCAGAACATCAACCCTGGTCAGTCGTTCGTCCACCCATTACAAAACAAATGCAGCGCAGATGGAAAGAGCACAGTGCATCAAGGTCGGGCTTCAATGGCACCCAGCACTCAGCACAGTACAGAAGCAGAGATAACATGCATGCCTCGTACACAAGCCGCTTCGTAGCAAGGGAAAGGTTGCTGTCAAATGCACGTGATGCACCGGCAATGCGTGAGCTGATATCCGGGGTGGATCGGCCATTCGTGTGAAGGAGGGAGCCAAGATAACGAAAACTATCTACACACTCGACCACCTCACCCGCCACGTCCAGGGGCAGCCGGTCTGCTTCCGTGAGTCCATATCCAGCAGCCATCGCCTTTGTCTTGTCCAAGTTGACTATCAAGCCGACAGAAGACGCTACATATATGACTAGGTCAAGGGCCCGCTGTGCATCATCATGAGTGGTAGCCAGCAAACACACGCACCCGCCCGCCCGCCTGCCCGCACGCACGCATTCACGCGCACACACACACACACACACACACACACACACAGACACACACACACACACACACACACACACACACAGACACACACACACATACACACACACACACACAAGCCAGCCCTCAAAACCATGCACCCCCCCTCCACAACACACACATACGCACCTGTCCTGTAGTGCATCTGCTTCATAACATTACTCATTCATGTCTCCTCCAGAGATGACACATGCCCGCACACGCACGCACGCACAGACCAATGCATACACACACAACACACACACATACACACACACGAGCGCACACGTGCGCTTACAAGTCACACCCGGGGAATGCCTCACCATTTTTCGGGCTGATGCTAGCTTTTGAAACTCACGACAACAAAGTGCTATGATCGCAGCTCAGTGTCAACTTGGAAAATCAAACTTTCACATTTCCCAAATAAAGAATATGGCAAGTTTCTGCTACGATGGAGTGTAGGACAATGGCAAGTTGCTGTTACGCCGGAGTGTGGACAGTAGCCAAGGGCTGGCGAACGTCACCTTTTCTGGTTTGAGAACACCCGTCGCAGCTTTCTTGAAAATCACTTCACATCACTGGACAAGACTCGTCTCCAAGTTCGGAACTCTGTTCTATAAAGTCATCTCAAGAAACATGCGTATTGCGCGGCTGTGTCAGGTGTATCTGGGAGATCGTGTACGATTGTCGACCGGGCAGCGGTTTGCGAAGACAACATCGCACAAGAAAAACATATCGGTAGTCAAGAAGATACTAGGCCAAAAAAGCAGGAACTCCAACGGTAGGAGTAGTCACCTTGTTCAAACGTATCTTGTCAGTGAAACTGTGAGTGTGTCCATTGAAATTGCTGGAGGAATCAGGGAATGGCGATGATACTCGGTGAAGTCAAGCCACAGTAATAGTCCAGTGGACAGTGGATAAACACAAGCTGTGATCACAATTGGCACGTTTACTCGTGAAACCACACGTTTATTCATTTTTGCTGCCTTTTGGTGCGTTATGCGTGTGGAACGAACCGAAGTGAAAACTCAAACATGTTCTATTTTTCAGCGCGTACATAATGTACATGTCTGTGACCAGTCCAGCAGCAATCCAACAGCCGCCAGTGCTCCCAGTGCCACCGATGGTTTCTGAGTGCAGATTGCATTGCAGTCCATCGCTGTGCCCAGTCCAGTTCTGCCCTGAATGTTGCCAATGCCACAAGCTCTTCACCTGTACGCCTATGTATTCGGAAACCGTGCTGTACCGCTCACTGTCCCATTTGTGAACGTTGCTGCAAGTCGATCCGGGGCTTTGCTATCCACAACTGCAACCGATCCACCAGGCGCCCAACTGCTGATGAAAGGGACACGTTCCAATTGCAATGTCAGAATTGCCAGAGGCGTTTCAAAAGGCGAAACGACTTATCCCGAAACCAACGCTCGTGTCTCCTCTCGTCTCCGTCTCGCTCAACGAGAAACAAGTGACCTACATGGCAGTGTATACCAGGACCAGGGACCAGGTGTGTGTGTGTGTGTGTGTGCGTGTGTGTGTGTGTGCGCGTGTGTGTGTGTGTGTGTGTGTGTGTGTGTGTTTCTGTGTGTGTCAATGTGTATGTGTATAACTATGTGCATATTACCTACCAGTAATGGCTCCTTCTCTCGCTCACAGTTGGTATATGTCAGGTTTGATACACCTTCCTTCAAGGTACCGTCCTCTTGAAGGATTGCCTTCCTCAACTTCTGATGATCGTTCCTCCGTACAAGGTGGAGTAGGTACCCCGCCCTGAGAAGAGTCTTCGTTGCCATGGTTACACCTGTAGTACACCGGACAAAATGAGAGAAATTCCAGTCAATGCTAATGTATGCTATGTTTGTCATAACTATGCAAAACATCACAATACAATAGACTCTCATAGGCATACTGTGCCACTCCTGCCTGGATTGGCAGTTGAGTAGAAGTGTGCAGATAAGAATTGAATGCTTGAGTAACAAGTAGAATGTCGAGCACACTTGAGGATCTCTACGTACATGTCAAGGCATATATGAAATCAAAGTACATAGTATTTGCCTGGTCAGACAGCAGCACATAAATACTCATGGGATCACTCTACAAATCTTCATAGTAACTTCACAACACGACGGCAACAGCTGCTGGGTTTAATGTTGCAGGAGCAAGAAATTCAACTCCAAAATGCAAATAAACTTTGCCACTCATTTGATGCTATGCAGTAGCCAATATTCACTGGTCTTTTACCATTATTTTTTTATAATCAAAGTGCTTAAAGTGTTCAGTAGTTACAACCAGCAATAAACATCATAATGCATGATTATCCTGAAGTTGCCTTTAGCTACAAAGTGGAGGACACCACTGGTACTCAATGTTTGCTGTGGCGTAGGAAACATTTGAAAAAAGGTTTTTTCAATGTAAGGTAACGTTTAACGCTGGAATTTATCGGCACATGCATCTGGTTTTGTATGACGTACAGCAATATGCGCACAGATTGCCTTGGTTATAAAATGGCTGACTTGGTCTTGAAGGAAACAAGTTTGCTTTCCAGCGGCAATTAGTCATCTCTTGAGTGTGTCAAAGATTTTGTGTGGCTCTGATTTATGATATGCGGAGTTCACAGTGCAGGGAAATATGTTCCCAACCTGCCAGTCTTCATATTATTGTGTTTTCATGCTGTCGCCAGTCTTAAGTTACTCAAGGTCTGACAAGAAGCTTAACGATCAAGTACACAAACATGTCCTCTCATAACAGCATATATTGTATGGCTACAAAGTAATAGAATATTAGCAAGAGTATTATAATCCCCAAGAGTGAGCAACTCCGCTATGAGTGCTGTCCAGACAGAATTTCATGTTCAACAGTGGACTTCATATTTTATGATGCAATGCTCATCGTTGTACACATATTATCAGACGTATGCAGGAACTGTGGCGGACAAATCCCCTGTTGATCATGCAGAAATTAGTTCAAGAAAAAATTGTGATGCGTTCACGCCCTGTACAAAATGTCGTGAATCACCCGTGAAAGGAGCATTGCAACGTGAAAAAGACGTCAACTTGAAATTCGGTCTGGACCGCATGGTATGCAGGTGTGGCACAATGTTAGAGGTTATAACTCTTGATATTAGTCAGAGGTTCAGTAAAACAATTATCATTCATTTTCGACCCCCCCCCCCACAACACACATACACACACACGAATCCATGCACACACACACACACACACACACACACACACACACACACACACACACACACACACACACACACACACACACACACACACGTACGCACACACGCACGCACACACTCAAAAACTAGAGTGCCCCGTACATGCAGGTGTATATTTTAGTCATTTTCACTAGTGATATTCTTTCAAGGATGTGATAATATGATACACAATGATTTGTCAAGATGATAAAGACAAAAACAATTTTTATTCATTGCTGACTGCGCTTCTTGACATGCAGTGTTGCTCAATAAAATCCGGTCGAGTAAGTCAAGTTTGTGCTTTGCAACATGTCACTTTGCATCATAATTCCTTTCTCAGCCTAGCGTTCGCAGGTCTGGGGCTGTGCAACGCCTGGCACGTACTTGTTTGACACGACTGGATTTCATTGAGCAGCTCTGTACTTGATTGACACGACTGGATTTCATTGAGCAGCTCTGTACTTGATTGACACGACTGGATTTCATTGAGCAGCTCTGTACTTGATTGACACGACTGGATTTCATTGAGCAGCTCTGTACTTGATTGACACGACTGGATTTCATTGAGCAGCTCTGTACTTGATTGACACGACTGGATTTCATTGAGCAGCTCTGTACTTGATTGACACGACTGGATTTCATTGAGCAGCTCTGTACTTGATTGACACGACTGGATTTCATTGAGCAGCTCTGTACTTGATTGACACGACTGGATTTCATTGAGCAGCTCTGTACTTGTACTCCCACGTGATGTATTCCTGCCACGAATGATAAACAGACATTGTACATACCCGCCATGCCCTTTCCCTCCAATCACAACCATGGACAAATACACCGATCGCCCCCCCCCCCCCCCCCCCCACCCACAACACACACGTACACACACCACACGTACACACACCACACGCATACACACACACCACTCAAGCACCATACACAAACGAACACAGCGGCAAAGTGCTCACCACCAATGGCACCATATGTAGCGTGGTCTCTCAATCAGCAAGCACCGCTACCATCTACAATACTTCGCAAACTGCAAGAATTCTACCTCAAGTCTAAAGAAGAACTCAGTCGTAAAATACAGTTTTACGCGAAGGGAATTTCTTTCACCGACACAGCAAGCTGATCTAGAAAAGACGAAGGGCTGGTCTCCAGCCAGTAGATGTTTATACTAGTCCACTATCTAGTCATCTTCACTGTCTGTCAACAGTATGGCTCAACCGACAGCTGAATGATCTGTGCCGTTCTCAAACTCACTGACTTTTATCAGTATTGGCTTGTCCGCAAAGCACTGCATGAACTGCCTGTCCGTAGATCCAAGGACGGTAGGTCTACGCGGTGCGCGCGTGCGCCTCTCCGTGGTCTCCGACCTCACCGAGTCAGTGATGTCCTCTTGGCGCCGCGGGCCGCACCCCCGTCATAAACCTGGCCATGGCACATAGACGACGTCATTGGTAGACTGTCTTTTGACACTTTTTTGTCAACAGCACTTCTATTTTGGATCCGGAGGTCTACTACCGTACTGGCAATATATGTTGCCGCAGTGACGCCATGAAGCGTTACATTGGCACATGTTTGCCGCACGCAGGGCGTTACATGCAAAGTCGCACAGGAGCCGTTACACAGGTTTCTATATTGCCGCAGTCCTTTTTTTGCTATTGCCGCATCATTTTTTTGCTTTTGCCGCATCATTTTTTCTTTTCATCCACATTGAAGGCACAGAAATTCAGTTGCTATCCAACTGTTACAAACCCGACGGCAAAGGGCGACAACGATATCATAGAGACTTCTGCATTGTCACAAGGAACCTGGTACAACATCGCTCTTCTTCGCAAAACGACCTCGGGAAAGAAGAAACCATTGAGATCGCCAACCACTGAATGATGCTTGGGCGTGATTTTCTTCACGCCGCATGCGAATAGAGACTTCTGCATTGTCACAAGGAAACTGGTAAACACATCGCTCTTCTTCGCAAAACGACCTCGGGAAAGAAGAAACCATTGAGATCGCCAACCACTGAATGATGCGCCTTCGAGTGTCAGGACTTCCTGCTGCGTCCAGTTTTGAACTTTTCACCACGCGGTGCACCGTGGTACGCGTGCTTTCACAGTTTTCAGCCTTTTTTTTGCAGTGCAAACTGCAATGAAAAGAGCGCCGCACCCCGCCGGACGCGCGTTACGAACTCAACGAAAATTTGTCGCACTAGCCTGGTCGCGCGTTACGCCGCACCCCCCCCCCCCCCCCTGCGTTACGCTTTACGCGGCAACATATATTGCCAGTACGGTACTACTAGTAGTACTGAGTTGTATTCAAGCCGTTTTCTTGGATATGTCTTTTCTACTTGAGAAGGACAGTCTGGAGAACCGTACGGTACGGTAGATGTCAAGGAGTCGCAAAATACCGGTATTTTTGCGACTCCCTAGTCGATGAGCAGAGCTGCTAAAATGATGACATCGGATCGCGTGAGTAAAGTATGCCCTTTGCACTGGGCAGCCGGCCCCAGACTTGGGAACCCAGGGATTTTACTGCTCCAGGCCGCAAAGCTGACTCACTCGATAGGCCTTCATCTCTCCCTCCCGCTCTTGTTTACATGATGCAGTGCGCCTTGGCTATGGCCCTGGTGGATGTGTGCACGCCGACTGCGAGATGTATCACGTGATTTATGTACATTTGAGGACGTCAGTGAGCATTATTATTATTATTATTATTATTATTATTGTAGAAGAGAAAAGGACATATGGATACGAGTTAAGAGTAACTATCCATCACTGTAACATGATACTATATACAGTCAGAAAGTGCAATAACTAGGCACAAAACTGACAGTGTACTGAAACATTCGACGTCCTGACACCTAGCTTCAACACATCTCCGTAGCGCTAACCGACAGCCTTCCAACTTGGAAGGTTCAAGGTTATGGAAAGACCAAAGAGGGGAAGGCAAGCGCAACGAAAACGAGCAATGTTACAGTGATGGATAGTTACTCTTAACTCGTATCCATATGTCCTTTTCTCTTCTACATTTATTATTATTATTATTATTTATTAAATTTTTAATAGGGCATTCCCACAGGCCTAAGGCCTTCTTATGTCTAGGCATGGCCGGGTAATGCTAGCATTATGTCTAGGCATGGCCGGGTAATGCTAGCATTATGGCTGGCATTATAGTCCCTTTTTTCCAGTTGGCATAATGCTGGCATTATAACACCATTTCGCATGCGAAATTGGCATTACAAGCATAATTGCCGGTCGACAACGGTGTCATGCATGAAGCTGGCTAGGTCCAGTTACGAAAATCGTGCATCTGAACCCGTCCGGCTTCGTCCGGAGACTTGACGTTGCAAATCAACCTCCTCAGTGGATTGTTTCAGACAACATGCTCACCGTTGTTTAAGTTTTTTTCTTCTACGCTTTTGCCTTGATCCAAGACGGCCTTCTTAAACCGACTTTCCAACTTTCAAACTGGCATTATGGAGTAGTGTGAGCATTATAAGTGGCATTATGAGCATTGCCTTTAGCATTATCGTAGCAAATAACTACTTCAAAGTAGCATCACCCGTCCATGCCTAATTATGTCAGTGTTCTCCTTGGCTGCTTGCGAAAAGTCATACTCATACGAGTCATAGCAAGAGTTCGTGCACAAAACTCAATGCCTGAGTAGATGGGAGTTTTCTTTGTAGAGACCTTTGTTGTCTTGTGGAGACATGATAATTATACTGGTAATTATACTGATGTACGTCTGCAGATCTACATGTATGAAGGGCGCAGTTCACGCAAGTGCGCAAACAGATCGCTTGTGTACGATATACAGGCATGAAGTTGAGATTGCTCAATCTTAGCAGTTGGCACGGATGATTTAACTATGTACCTTCTGAGGTAGGTTTACGGTATGGGTGGACACCCCATCGGCTGCCATCAGCATGTGTGTACATTGTATCTTGTTGCTTGGGCAATCGCGTCGCGCGCACGCTCATTGATGTGCGTGTTTTAAATATCGATTGATAACAGTATGTGCCGTCCGTAGTCCGTAAAGAGTTAAACTCACATGCTGTGTCGAACCTCACAGTCCACACCGCACAACTAGCATCTGTCTAACACTGATATGAACAGGGAAAACGAATGAATTACGAAGAGCGTGATATCCGCCAGCCAATTTACTATTGGCGTGCGTCGTGTACACTATGTCCACGACCAGTATTCTGTGCAAGGTATAGCAATTGTTTGCAAGTAGCTTCTACTGTTCCTGTTTGCAAGTAGCTTCTACTGTTCCTGTTTGCAAGTAGCTTCTACTGTTCCTGTTTGCAAGTAGCTACAGTAATTTTATTTTTCACCTTGTCATGCACCTTCTTCACTCTCTCATGACAGCCACCTTCATTTTCCTTTCCTCAGGAGACTTCCTAAAAATTTGATAGGCATCCATTCACCTCTGGAGAATCCTTGAAAATCTAGTATCAAGAATGTGGAAAATGTGTCATTCGCACACGTACTACAGACTGGGACATGTGGTTTTCGGCGTTCGGCAACAAATTGCCTATACTGTATACAAGAGATCTGCATTGTTCCTGGTTGGCAAGTGTTATGAACCGTACACACATGTCATGGCAATTATCAGGTGCCCCCCCCCCCCATTTTCTCTTCCCTTTCGTCTCATCCACCCTTCCAGGAAACTCCCCCGATACGGATCCATTTACTTTTGCAGAATCCTTCAAATAAAATCTAAATGTAACATGTAAGGTGCTGTATTTCTTTTGCCCTCCTACCGTCCTGTATAGTGTTGACCGTTAGACGGTAGACAGTGTTTGAACAATAATATTATCAACAAAGAATAATTATTGGAAGAAAAGAGGACCAAATAGCTACAAGTTACTCTAGAATATCCACAAACACTGGCTCTTTGGTCCTGATTTCTTCTTACAAATAAATCCTTGGCTACTCACCTGAGTTTAAAGAATATTAATGTACAAGCACCCTGCCACGTTGACGGAGGGTTCACACACAGCTACATGTATCAGTGTTCAGTTTTCAGACGTCACTATTCAATAATACCTGTGAAAACGGAAACTGTATACAGTGTACAATGCCCCGTCAAAGAGGAGAGGGTTGAGGTGGGGGGGGGGGGGGGTGTTGAGCGGGGTGGGGGGTGAGCGGGGTGGGGGGGTGAGCGGGGTGGGGGGGGGTTGAGCGGGGTGGGGGGGGGGTTGAGCGGGGTGGGGGGGGGGGGTTGAGCGCGGTGGGGGGGGGGGGGGTTGTTGAGCGGGGTGGGGGGGGGGGGTTGAGCGGGGTGGGGTCCCTAGGCTGTATGTAGTTTGCACTCAAACTGTAGATGACGAAAACAGAACTTTGAAGTAGACCAACATTACCAGCAAGTATTTTACATCCATGGTATACTGTCGCTACACTTTAACAACGAATCTGAAAACACCTGTATATGATAACAATGTCCGGCCGCTGGCTGTTTCGACATTGTTAGGTGACCTCAGCGGATCTCAGCGGATCAGAGGAGTTACTGACCGAACCAGTTCCGGATAGCATACATGTACTGTTGCTACTAGACTGAGGATAACAACACATCTGAAAACACCAGTACGTGATGTAAGTAGTTATTGTTGTTTACCTTTACTCATCTTTACATTTCTTCATACATGTACCTCTCTGTTGTTATCTCCATCAACATGGTGTGCCAAATACTCCTCTACTTCTATCTACACACTATTCTCACTATCAGAATAATGGACACATGGATTTTACTCAGCATGGATGACGTCATTAGACATTGATCATACACACACAGTGAGATGCAAAACAACAGACAACAAAGACTTTCTTCTGCTCCGCTGAGCTTTATCAAAACAATACCAGGCCTGTCGCCTAGCTTGTGATATGAGCCAATTCACGTGTTAGCATACCTTAGCTAGGTGGTGATGTTAGTGCAAAGATTACCAAGTCGTTGGTGCTGTGATTGCCAGCTCGCAGTCACGTGATTGAATTTAACAGCTAGCAGTTGAAGTGTAGGCACTTTAGTGGGTGACATGCGATATTGACATTTGTGATGGACATGAAAGAATGATGAAACAGAGCAAAGAAGGAAAACTAAATGTTCGACCCTACACCTCAACAGAATGGGAAATAGGTGCAATTGTGAAGACACATAGCAAGCGGTAAATGTAGTGCCACAATATCAGACATCCAATGTACATACATGTACCGTAAAGTCGCGGATAAAAGCTGGGCTTATAAGCACATAAGCCGCTTTCTGCACCAGGCTTCAATGCAAACCAGGCTTGTATGCAAACCATGCTTATATGCACCACTGATATTTTTGCCAGGCTTGTATGCACATCGGCCGATCCGGGCTTGTATAGAAGCCAGGCTTCTACGCGCGACACGCGTAGATTTACCACTGACTACCGGTATGGCGGCAGTTTTACTTTGCACTGTACATAGCGCATGCACTCTTGACCTACCCGATCCGCGCTTGCATAGAAGCCAGGCTTCTACGCGCGACAGGCTTTAATGCATTGACCCGTTTGATTTTCAGGCTTCTATCCGCGATGTGCTTGTATGCAAACCCGGCTTTTATCCGCGACTTTACGGTACATGTAGGCATGGGCGGGTAATGCTAGTTATTTGCTGCGATAATGCTAAAGGCAATGCTCATAATATGAGGATATAATGCCACTTATAATGCTCACACTACTCCATAATGCCAGTTTGAAAGTTGGAAAAGTCGATTTAAGAAGGCCGTCTTGGATCAAGGCCAAAGCGTAGAAGAAAAAACTTAAACAGCAGTGAGCATGTTGTCTGAAACAATCCACTGAGAAGGTTGATTTGCAACGTCAAGTCTCCGGACGGGTTCAGATGCACGATTTTCTTAACTGGACCTAGCCAGTTTCATGCATGACACCGTTGTCGATGCTTGTAATGCCAATTTTGCATGCGAAATGGTGTTATAATGCCAGCCATCATACTAGCATTACCCGCCTATGCCTACATACATGCGACACGAATCCCAGCACATTCAACTGGCGCGTATGAGTATGATCATTGGCTTTTCCACAAAGCACTGCATCAACTGCCTGTCCGTAATGCCAAGGACGGTCAGTGCGCGCGCCTCTCCATGGTCTTCCCACCTCAACGAGTCAGTGATGTGTTCTTGGCGCCGCGGGCCGCACTCCCGTCATAAACCTGGCTATGGTACACTGACGACGTCATTGGTTGACAGTCTCTTGACAGTTTTGTCAACAGCAGTCATGTAATTGGAACCGTAAGTCTACTGAGTCGTAGTCAAGCCGTTCTTGGATATTTCTTATCTATTTGCTCATGAAACTTACTTGAGAGGCTGGAGTGGAGAACGGTCCGGTACATTTCAGGGAGCCTCAAAGTACCGGTATTTTGCGACTCCCTGGTCGATGCGCAGAGCTGATAAAATTTGACATCGGATCGCGTGAGTCAAGCCTTTGCGCTATTGAACCGGCCCCAGACTTGCGGACCCAGGGATGTTCACTCCTCCAGGCTGCAAAGCTGGCTGAGTCGATCGGCCTTCATCTCTCTCTCCCTCTCTCGTTCACATGATGCAGTTCGCCTTGCCCCTGGTAGATGTTTGCATCCCGGCTCGGACTGCGAGATGTAGCACGTGATTCATCTACACGTGACGTCAGTGTGCATATTGTCAGTGTTCTCCTTGGCTACTTGCGGCAGTCATAGCAAGTTTTAGTTCACAAAAGTCAATGACTGGGTAGATTGGCTTTTCATTTGTAGGGACCTTTGTTGTCCGGTCGATACATGATGTACCGATGTAAATAAATAAATGGACGGGGTTCGCGTAGCGGGCAGGTCAAGAACAATGTAGTGAAGTAAATAAATAAATCGACGGGGTTCGGGTACCGGTCAGGTCAAGAACAATGTAGTGATGTAAATAAATAAATCGACGGGGTTCGGGTACCGGGCAGGTCAAGAACAATGACGTAGTGATGTAGTGATGTACTGATGTAGATGTACCTGTATGAAGCGCGCAGTTCACGCAACTTCGCAAACAGGTTGCTTGTGTAGATGACGGAAACAGAACTGTGAAGTAGAACAGCATGAGCAGTAAGAATGTTTATCGATGGCATTCTGTTGCTTCAGTTTAACAACGAATGTGTAACACCAATACCGGTACTAGTACGTAATTACAAGTCTCCGGACGGCCAGCTGTTTCCACATTGTTAGGTCACCTCAGCCAAACTCAGAGGTACTGACAGAACCAGTTCAGGTTATCATACGTGTAATGTTGCTCGATACAAATTGTTTTTACAATCAGTAAAATGTGAGAAGAACAATACTCAAAACTTGACAATAGACAAAGAACTCAACGGATTCAAATGCAATCAGAGCTTGTTGTTATGACCATGAGTGACTCGCATTAACACTGCCAATCATGCAAACGTACATGTCTGTTACCAGAGCAGAGAGTTACTGCCGACCACCCTGCATTCGACTGTGAAGGGCATTCGCCTGCGGCGATAGGATGTCCAAGTGCCCTGAAGCAAGTGACAGCCCATCGCATTAGACAGAACGATACCTTGCAGCGCAGGTGATTCATCACCAGAGACGTGTAGTGTACTGTTGCTACTACACGATAACAACAGAATGTCATCTGAAAACACAAGTAAATGATATTGATTATTATACTAGTACGTAGTTATTGTTGTTTACCTTGACTCATCTTTCCATTTCTTCATACATGTACCTCTCTGTTGTTATCTCCATCAACATGGTGTGCCAAATACTCCTCTACTTCTATCTACACACTATTCTCACTATCAGAATAATTGACACATGGATTTTACTCAGCATGGATGACGTCATTCACTATACTGATAAATGGTGATGATTGTGCTTCGCTTTGTCCGTAAAAGAGACCTTCCCATGGATCATCAGCAGAATGGGAAATAGGTGCAATTGTGAAGACACATAGCAAGCGGTAAATATAGTGCCACAAAACCAGACATCCACTGTACATACACGTGACACGAATCCCAGCACAGTCAACTAGTGGACAGAAAGGCTATGTGGTTGTAACTCAGTGTGTCATGATCAACACTGCTATCATCAGACAACGTCATAATGGTGCGTATGAGTATTATCATTGGCTTTTCCACAAAGCACTGCAACCACTGCCTGTCCGTAATGCCAAGGACGGTCAGTGCGCGAGCCTCTCCGTGGTCTTCGGACCTCACCGAGTCAGTGACATGCTCTTGGCGCCGCGGGCCACACTCCCGTCATAGACCTGACTATGGCACACAGACGACGTCATTGGTAGACTGTCTTTTGACACTTTTGTCAACAACACTTCTATTAGGATGCATAGGGCTACTGAGTCGTATTCAAGCCGTTTTCTTGGATATGTCTATTCTACTTGAGAGCGACAGGCTGGAAAACCGTACGGTAGATGTCAAGGAGTCGCAAAATACCGGTACTTTTGCGACTCCCTGGTCGATGAGCAGAGCTGCTAAAATGATGACATCGGATCGCGTGAATCAAGTATGCCCTTTGCACTGGGCAGCCGGCCCCAGACTTGGGAACCCTGGGATTTTTACTCCTCCAGGCGCAAAGCTGACTCACTCGGCTTCATCTCTCTCCCTGGCCCTCTCTCTCGTACCGTTTACATGATGCAGTGCGCCTTGGCTGTGTGCACGCCGGCTCTGAGCCTTGGCTGTGTTTTTTGTTTTTTTTGAGAACGGAGAGCGGCAGCAGCCTTCAGGTCTTATTCGATAGTGAGGAAAATGTTATCAACTCCAAAGCACGAAAAAGGCCAAAAACTAAACCAAGAACATATGCAATAACATGTTATTTATAAAGACAGGACAAGTGAATAATTAGTCAGTCCATTGTTCATGATGATCTCCGACGGTTACGTCGGCAAGCGAGCCTCCGCCACTGCCAAAGCAGCGTGGGCTCCGCAGGAGGGTGCAATTTTCAAACCAAAATTTAAACGCCTACAACCGCGAATGCACATGATACAGGATTTCAGAAGGCTGAAGGAAATCCTGCATCTAACAAATGCCATAACATGAGAGTAATGCTCACCCCTCTTCTCCGCCAACAGATGAGCAATTCGTTTGTACAGTGCTGTTGATGCTGGACCCATTCCGCCACTGGCTGACATGACCGCCGGAACAAAGGAGGCTTGCTCAACCTGCTTCACCCGCTCCTCATAGTGCCTTCTCTTTTCTTTTTCATGTCGCTGATACACAATAGTATGTGGTGCAGATCGATTTGAGCGTGAGTGAGGATTAAAAACCCGTATATCAATAAGTGTACGCTCAAAACGACTGCCCCACAAACCATTGGCAGCGACATCCAACCGGGCACGGTCTTCCACATTTGCGGTCCGGTAGCGAAGACGCTCCCCCGTCAGCGGTTGCAGCAAGGGCTCGATGGACACACTGGTGCACACCTCGTCCAGCAGCCGGGCCGTGACGTACCGAATACCATTGTGTCTAATGGAGGGAAACCCTCCATAGGGGCACGACAGGGAATGCGCGACAGTTGCCTCTTGGCCGCAAGAGCACTGTGACGGTACCCTGGCCGGTGTCCATCCGTAACGGAGGCAGAGTCCGTCCCAAAACTCTCCCTTTGTTAAATTAAAATGATATTTCTTAAGTGGACGGCACGTCAGCCAGCTCGACGACCCTTTCTCCTTCGCGACGTCTATGACATGTCGTAGCGACTCCGACGCACTGCCCGATATCGCGTCGAATTCCAGTTTCTGATGACGTCGAGAAGATGCCTTGGCGTCTCTCTTGGCCGATCTGATTAACACTACCGAGTCACCGATGGAGTCATCCCCTGACAAGATTCTCCGAGACAAAGGGTTGGTCATCCGAACCGACGAGTCGTATTGTTGGCATAGGGACACAGGGTTAATCAAACCGAGCCCACCCAGACGACACGGCAAAGCCATAAGCCGTCGGAGGGTGTCGCCTGGGGGTGCACGGCAAGTTAAGGCGGGAATCAGTTCAGACTTCACAATGTCCTTCAGCGGTTGGAACATGGGTTCGGGTACCTTCATGGTACGACAGAGGAACGCCCATCTACCCCTGAGGCCTGTCACATACGCAGAATACGCAGCCTGCGGCTGGGTTTGTGCAAATATTGCTAGCTTCTTCAGTTCCCCCATCCATTCGTCCACCTTTGTTTTGATATAGCTTTGAAGAAAGCTGTCCCTTCCGATTGCTGCGCCAAGATATCGTGATCCCTCGTCCGTTATCATTACACCAGTGTCTCGAAACAATTCAGTCGCCTCCTGGTAACACCTTTCCTTGACGACAAGGACCGATTTCTTTGGGTTTACGTAATATCCATATGCCGGTCCTCTCTTGTCCATTATGTCCCACCATAGACGGAGTCTGCGAAGACGAGCAGCAGCGGATGAATCGTCCGCGAACCATGACTGCACCGCACCCGCCTCATCCGCCAAACGTATCAAGGGCATTATTCCCAACGCGTACATGTACATTGCAAGGGGATCACCCTGTGTTGTCCCTTCTTGCGACAGACTTGGCTGTGTGCACGCCGGCTCTGTGACTGAGATGTAGAACGTGATTCATCTACACATGACGTCAGTGTGCATGATGTCAGTGTTCTCCTTGCAGCATGGCGACTTGCCAAAGTCATACTCATAGTCATACTCATAGTCATACTCATAGTCATACTCATACTCATACTGAGTCATACTCATACTCATACTCATACTCATACTCATACTCATACTCATACTCATACTCATACTCATACTCATACTCATACTCATACTCATACTCATACTGAGTCATACTCATACTCATACTGAGTCATAGCCATAGCAAGAGTTGGTGCACAAAACTTCAAAAGTCAATGACTGAGTAGATGGGATTTTCCCCTGTAGGCTGTAGGCTGTAGGCTGTAGGCTGTAGGCTGTAGGCTGTAGGCTGTAGGCTGTAGGCTGTAGGCTGTAGGCTGTAGGCTGTAGGCTGTAGGCTGTAGGCTGTAGGCTGTAGGCTGTAGGCTGTAGGCTGTAGGCTGTAGGCTGTAGGCTGTAGGCTGTAGGCTGTAGGCTGTAGGCTGTAGGCTGTAGGCTGTAGGCTGTAGGCTGTAGGCTGTAGGCTGTAGGCTGTAGGCTGTAGGCTGTAGGCTGTAGGCTGTAGGCTGTAGGCTGTAGGCTGTAGGCTGTAGGCTGTAGGCTGTAGGCTGTAGGCTGTAGGCTGTAGGCTGTAGGCTGTAGAGACCTTTGTTGTCCGGTCGACACATTAGCAAAGGCAACAACAAACTACAAAAGTAATTGCACATACGCTTAATTAATTACAAGCCCCCCCCCCCTCCCTCCGGGGCACTATTGAAGAGAGTGTTGAACGGTATGTACATCATGTATATACACAGGTATATCTGAATTACCAATACTCACAATGCAAGTACACAGCAGCACCTACATGTACATGACGTCATTGTACATGTATGTACACAGGTATACCTGAATTACTAATACTCACCATGCAAGTACACAGCAGCACCTACATGACGTCATTGTACATGTATATACACAGGTACTAGGTATACCTGAATTACTAATACTCACAATGCAAGTACACAGCAGCACCTACATGACGTCATTGTACATGTATCTGATGATAACCATGTTACAGAGTGTTCTCGAAACTGAGAGTAACGGAGTAAGACCTTGGCCTCTCTGGTCATGGCTTCTGCCTGTGTCTGGTGAGCTGTTTCCCTAGCTTGGGCAAAGAGCACTATTTTCACTGTTAGGACCCTGCACACTTTGTGTAGTGAAATAGCTATGCACTCGGATACCAGTATTAGGCCATCATGTAAGACCACTTGGGACCGTCAGATTACTAACTGGACCAAGCTAGCCGGGGTAAAATCCCCGTCGATGGACGCAGTGATGAAGAGAACGCTGGGTACAGAACTACTGTTCTATATTGTGTACTCGGTCGGTAGATGAACAAAAGAATACTGGGAGAAAAATTCATACAAAATTGTTACTCAATCTGCGGACAGAACTGCTTCGTCCTTTGTGGACTCATCAGCGCACCACAGAGGAAATGAGGCCGAACCTGATAGCAATGAAAAATAATGTTACCCAAAGCTAGATTTCAAAAGGCCAAAACGTACCTTGCCAGAGTGCTCAAACTAACAAGTCAGTGAGCTTTGCATACCGCAAGCAGAAAAGTCACCACCCCACACAAGAGTGCTCAACTGCTACAAGAGCATAATATTATTTTCATTTACTCCGGGAGGAAAACTTCATATACATAATTGCTACTCAATCTGCGGACAGCATGCTGTCTCGTTCTTTGTGAACTCCTCAGCGCAGCACAGAGAAAATGAGGCCAAACCTGATAGCAATGAAAATAAAATTTCCGAAGCCAGATTTAAATGAGGCCCGAACGTACCTTGCCAGAGTGCTCAAACTGACAAGTCAGTGAGCTCTGCGTAAAATATACATAATTGTTATGTATTCCGAGAGGAAAACGTCATATACATAATTATGCAGAGCTCACTGACTTCTCAGTTTGAGCACTCTGGCAAGGTACGTTCGGGCCTGATTGGAAATTTTTATTTCCATTGCTATCAGGTTCGGCCTCATTTCCTCTGTGCTGCGCTGATGAGTTCAAAAAGAACGAAACAGCATGCTGTCCGCAGATTGAGTATACATAATTGTTATGTTTTCCGGGAGGAAAACTTCATATACATAATTGTTAATCCCTTGGCCTGTAGTCGGCGATGCCACTCTGCTCACGCCTGCCCGTCACCAAACGACTCCCTACTTGTAGCGATCTCACTGGCCCATTGCCCGCCACCCTCCTGGCACCTCCACCCATCTGCTGTACACTGCCTCCCCATCGCCTCTTTCCGCGCTTTCATGCTCACACCTGCCTGTTGCCCGCCACCATCCTGGCACTTCCCCTGTCGCGCCTTGGCCCGCGCCAGCTTTCTCCCCATACCTCACACCAGATTTAGCGCTAAATTTGTTTATGCTTGTGGCTCTATGTTTATAAGCATACTGTTGGGTAGACCCGAGTATCAGTTGTCTGATGATTGCCTAGCGGCATGAAACTCAGAGTTACAACCAACCTGAACGTCCTCCGCTGAGTCTGCTATGTACTAAGCTCTGTCTCTGACATTGAGCACTCTCTGCAGCTCGGGGATCAACGGATTCGTTTATACATAATTGTTATGTATTCCGAGAGGAAAACTCCGTGAGTATATCCGTGATTTCTGCGAGGCACGCACTTGTCCCCACCAGCAAACTGATGGGCGGAGCAACTCTCTCAAACTCCTAGTACCTGCACGCACACAAACACTTGTGTACAGGGGATTGGTTCATGCCTGCCATGCCAGGCTCAAGCCCTCGCTTGTGTAAGTGTGTGTTTAACCCTGTGAAGGTTTGAAGGGCTAAGGAACGCGTGAAATATGCACATCCATCATTCCGCCATAACTTACGTTTTGTTTGCTTGGTTTTGGTAATCTAGGGCTCATTGAAACGCTCTTTCCGCTGCGAAGAGAATGAGGCCACGCTCAACTGCATGGATGCCAGAAAGCCTGTTAATTATATTAAAACATAAAGGCTCAACTGGATGACATTCTGTGCATCATTACTGTTCGCCCTGGTCTTCGTAATCACCAACATTCTACATCCCTGTCGTCTCTCACACACCACTTGCCAATGATAAGTAGTTCAGCCTGCAGCATTCCGCTGGGCTCATTCGCCAATTGATCAATTCAAACGGACCAATTCTCGCGACAAGGCGCAAGTTGGCAACAAGCAACAAACAGGTACACAACAAAGAAAACCGAGAGAACTTCTGGACAGATAGTGTCCCGAGGACCTATGACTGTATGAGTAGCGCAGCAGCTGACTGCAAGAAAACAATGCGAGAGATGTGGGTGGCTGGCACATTCACAGCACTGCGATACAATCCGTAGTAGATCTACGAATGCACGTATATGTACATGCGTAGCAACTGATTGGAGTAGGAGAAGCTGAGAACTACCTTAGTTAGCGCTCTGACGGGAAAGAGCGTGGAGATTTCGACCTCTCTCTCGACCTCTCACTCACTGTGACTCAGTCTGTACCAGCGCTAAGGATAGTGACTAGGGGGAGGGGTGGGGATGGTATTATTTTAGTAAACTACACAGTCATCAGCATGTTATGCAGCTAGAGCGGGTCTGTTGCACATTCCTTCTTTTCTGGCATCGTCGACCAGAAACGAAACTGACTACACAGAGTAGTGCTCTGGTACTCAGTAGACAGTACTCAATGATCTGGCCACCGAATGTAGAGCCTCCTTCTAGAACAATAGTAATAATCTTTTACAGGTTTAAGGCCAAGCAATTGCCCTTGTTTGCCTCGTTCAGTTACGGCGAGGTGCTGCTGCCACGGGTGAAACCATGCAGTGGATGTGTGCTGTGCTATCACTGGTGTCAATGTTTTCCACTCAATTCTTGCTAGCTGATAGTGTCAGCAGCATCGGTGGTGGACACTCTGGCGATGGCGTAGTGCTGCTACAATGTGCTCCGGGTCAACTTAACTGCAGCACGTCCACCGTAGCCTGTTCGTCGGACTCCGTCAATCCTGGACTGCTGGCGTGCAGTTGTGCCGACAACGTCAGTGCTGCTTCGTCTGCAGCAGGCGCAGGCTTACTGGGCGCATCGTGTGTTGAAATTGATCCGTGTCGACAGGGATCCGTGCAGAACTGCTCCAGAACCGGTGGCGTGTGCTTGAGCTCCGATGGCGAATCGAACTGCTACTGCAGCGGAAATAGGAGCGTTGTCGGCGACGAGGATGACGCCGTGTTTTGGTGTGTGCTGCTGACAGAAAACTGTGATAGCGGTGTTGAGGATGGGGTCGGTGCCACGCTAGGTAGTACAGCATGTGCTGCCATTGGTGGAGAGTGTGGGATGATGAGCAATGGTCGGACAAGGTGTGTGTGCAAGGAAGGTTACGCTGGTAATGGATACGTGTGTTCGGATATTGACGAATGCCATGCACACACTCACAACTGCTCTAGACCTGGTGCACTCTGTACCAATACCGCTGGTTCCTTCTTTCTTGTGCACGTGCAGACCCGGTTACCAAGGAAACGGGCTGACCTGCCATGACATCACAGAGTGTGAGCTGGGACTGCACAACTGCTCAATAGTGGGTAGTGGTTGGCAACCACTACCCACTATTGAGCAGTTGTGCAGTCCCAGCTCACACTCTGTGAACCACTGGTTGCAGCAACATGCAGGGATCATTTCTCTGTACTTGCCTAGCAGGTTTTGCTGGGGATGGCAGACTGTGCAGGGATATTGATGAATGTGTTAATAGACAACACACATGCTCACGATACGCTCAATGTCACAACTCCATAGGCGGCTACTCATGCGGTTGTCTTGGCAACTACTCTGGTGATGGATACCGATGCCATCCGGACGAGTGCGCCATGGGAGTGCATCGTTGCCATGGAGACAACATTGTCTGCCTGGACACGGAGGCAGGCTTTGACTGTATGTGTCCGGTCGGGTTTGAGCTCGACTCTACGCATTTTGCCTGTCAGGATCGTAATGAGTGCTTACTGGGCAACAGGTGTCAACAGAACTACATGTGTGTGAACCTGGAAGGTAGCTTTGCTTGTCTGTGTGCCTATGGCTTTGAGCTGGCCCGGGTGTCGGGTCGAACACAATGCCTCGATGTGGATGAATGTCACGCTGCTGGAAATGGGAACGACTGTGATGCTATCGGTGAGCTGTGCAGGAATGTACCTGGTTCGTATGAATGTCAGTGCCATGATGGGTTTGCTAGGTCTGAAGCAAACTCTTCATGCAAAGGTACGTGTGTAGCTTGCAGGATTACGATCAGAGAATTGGATTATTGCAGGTCTGCTGTATCTTGGCCGTTACAGGGTACCCAATAACCCGCCTGTTAAGCCACGTACCCGTTTGGAGACCTTAAAGTGTAACCGTTTCATCCCTACCTAGAAGCCCACGGGAATCACGACCCAGGGATGTTATTATTTCCAGTCAATTGACCCTGGATACGCAGACCACCTGTAAACAGAGACCACGTTTTGAAGGTGCTTTGAGCAGTCGTCTTAGACAGATTTCACCATACAATACTTCACTGTAAAAATTATAATTATCTTATCAGCTGCTTAGCCATCATAGGTATGTACCGTGTGATGTCAGTGTTTCTATCATACTGTGTGTCATATGTGCTATAGAAATCAATGAATGCTCCACCATGACTGACCCATGTCAGCCTGGGTCCCAGTGTCGTAATACAGAAGGCAGTTATGTATGTTCATGCTTGCCTGGCTTTCTACTGGTGGACGGGCAATGTCGTTCCTTGCCAGAATGCACTGAACAGACTGGTGAGTGGAATCACTTTCTCGTCCTACTCCTTCAAAATACATTTTTTTAACGTTCATAAGTTTGAGTTGAAACGGGTAACGCTAGAAGTAAAATAAAAAAAATATTGAATGTCACCACCAGGACTCAAACCAGCGAGCCTTGCTTATGTCCTGTGCTGCGCTACCACCACTCTATGACGTAGTTGTCATACTAGCAGCGTCTCTTCGGATTTCGTAACTCACACTTCCTGCGAATCCACACATGCTGGTGGGGCACAGCCTTCACTGTAATCGAACACTTCGCGTATAAACTAGGTCTGTGAGCACCAATACCTACTACGATGTGAAATTGCCATGGCGTTGAGGCAGTTAAAATGGGAATGTCTGAAGAACAATTCACTGCCACCACATTTGTATATTTTGTAAGTACCCGTAATAATATTAGGACAGAGAGTGCAAACTGCAAAGATCAGATCTGTACCTGACTGGGATAGGCATATGCGGATAATGCCGGCAGAAAAATTGGCAGAATTCGGTACTTTTCTGGTAAGTTTCATGCATGTTTGGTATGTGGATAAAGAAATGGAGCAGAATTCGAGGAATTGCACGCTACAAGGCTTGTATGGTTCTGCCAATTTCACTGCTTTTCGAGCAGAATCTGCCACCTTTTCGAGCAGAATCCGCCAATGCCTAGACTAGGATGTGAATTGTCCAAAAACAGGCCGGGACCAGATATGGCTATAACTTTTAAATCATGTTTGATCAGCATTACAGTGCAAAGACCAACCACCGGTGCAAGAAACAGTTGGATTTCATTATACATTATTGTGCTGCTTGCTGTTTCTTAATCTGAACAACACGTGCAGACATTGACCACTGCAATAGCACTACACATGCTCTCTGCAAGCTGTACAACACCACTGAGATGTGTCTCTGCGCCAACGGGTTCAGCATGTCCCAGCACGGCTGTCGGAATATGAATGAATGCATACGTGGGCAACACGACTGCTTCTCAATGGAACACACGGAATGCATGGATACTGAAGGCTCCTACGAGTGCCGTTGCTCGACAGGGTATGCACTGGACGACAATCAACGATGCCAAGATGTGGAAGAATGTGCAGACAATATGCACGATTGTGATGGTATGGAACTTGCCTTGTACACACAGTGCCTTTACAGAGCTCTCTGCCTTTCCTCTTCTGCGAAACTTCTTTGTTCTCTCATAGCATAGCTCGGGCTGCGAAAATAGGCTTGAAATTTTCACTACGCATTGCAACATCTCGGCGCTTTGCCAGGTCTCCATTCTTTGCGAATCTGAGAAAACTAACCCCAGGAGGAGTATGTGATACTGGCATCACCAACAACACAACAAATTGGCATCGCAGCGGCTCAGGCGACTTGGCAAACTACTTTCGGAAGTGACTTTCGTCCTGAAGAAAGTGAGATTCAAAATCCAAGTATTTTCGCACCATGCCACGATGACGTCACACATACACTGGTATGGGGGCGTGGCTATAATTCAAATATTTCAAGAACGCTTTCTCGTAGAGACTTTGGACCAAGACCATTCGACTCAGCGCCCGAAACTCTTTAGGATATCAAATTTTCATTTTTTCGTGGAGTTGATCAGCCGACCAGAGGTCTCGGCTTCTCAATTTCTCTTCACTGGGGGTTTTCCCCCGCTCACCTACATACGTGTTCTTTTCCTCACACACATTCTCACATTACCGATGACACATGCATGGCGAGTAGAATGAGAGAAAGGATGTTGTGTGAATGTCATGTCTTCTAAACCTTCTTTCCTATTGGACGTGAACCATGAACAACTGTGTAAGTGGGTCTGTTTGGTTGTCATCAGTAGTGTGACTGGCAACATAGGATTTATTTTATTTATACAAGCATGTCGACAAAGACAAGCAAGCCAACATGAAAATAACATGTTACTGTATCATCCAGTATGGGCATACATGTACCGACATGCAATATCTATGACAGTAGATTAGGCTATATCAGTCATCGAGCAGATGGTGATCTGCTTGTTTCGTGTTCCCTCTGCACATTCAGGCAATGCCACATGTCGAAACAGTGTAGGGACATTCCACTGTCTCTGCAATACTGGCTTCACAGGAACTGGACACACTGGTGGGTGTGAGAATGTCAATGAATGTGTGCATGGTCTGACTGCTAACACAAGAACTATGAATCCTGTTACCACCATGGCTCGTATTCCTTGCACGGCTAGCAACATGCAGTGTGCAGACACGGTTGCAAGCTATCGATGTGACTGCTTGCCCGATTACTACATGCAACATGACGGCCAGTGCAGACCCAGTAAGTCGTGACATGTTGACTTTGCGTACGATTCTACGGCACAGTGGCTGCATGCATGCAGTTCAAGGATGGATATGCAACTCAGTCTGAGAACAGTACTGTTTCATTGATCCCTTGCAATGTAGACTCATCCGCTCAGCACACAGGAATGAGGCACAGCGTGGTAGATGCAGCCATGGAGATAACAGTTCTCAGAATTTCTTCATTGTCTTTGTGTACGGTGAGCAGTGGTGAAACTAGTAAGTTAGCTAGGTATTGGTGGAGAATATCATGATTGCTTCCCTGGTCAGTTTAGATAATGACCACCAAATGTATACTGTGAGGATCATCTGTTGTCATGGTGATGCGAAGACAATACAGAGAGCAAGTATACTAATGATGTGTATGTGTGTGTGTATATGTGTGTGTGTATGTGTGCTTGTTTATATTATGTGTCTGATTGTGTGTGTGTATGTGTGTGTGTATGTGTGTGTGTGTATGTGTGTGTGTGTATGTGTGTGTGTATGTGTGTATGCATATGTGTGTCTGAGTGTGTGTGTGTGTGTGTGTGTGTGTGTGTGTGTGTATGTGTGTATGCATATGTGTGTGTGTGAGTGTGTGTGTGTGTGTGTGTGTGTGTGTGTGTGTGTGTGTGTGTGTGTGTGTGTGTGTGTGTGTGTACCCTGTATCTGTCATAGGCAGTGAGCTGTTCACACCATGGAGTCCACCACAGCCCGGAACACCCACATCATTGACATGGCCCATTCGAAAGTTTGATTACCAACAAGATCTGTGAGTCGATGGATATGTCTCCTCACAATACTTTGAGTGTGCTCTTGCCTTGCCTGCTTTCTTGTTATCAAACCATGAATACTGGGATGGAGGGGGGGGGGGGTAGCCCTTGCCTGCTTTATTGTTATCAAACCATGAATACTGGGATGGAGGGGGGGGGGGTAGCCCTTGCCTTGCCTACTTCCTTGTTATCAAACCCATGAATACTGGGGTGGAGGGGGGGGGGTAGCCCTTGCCTTGCCTGCTTCCTTGTTATCAAACCCATGAATACTGGGGTGGAGGGGGGGGGGGATGGTAGCCCTTGTCTTGCCTGCTTCCTTGTTATCAAACCCATGAATACTGGGGTGGAGGGGGGGGGGGGGGTAGTCCTTGCCTTGCCTACTTCCTTGTTATCAAACCAATGAATACTGGGGTGGAGGGGGGGGGGGTAGCCCTTGCCTTGCCTGCTTCCTTGTTATCAAACCCATGAATACTGGGGTGGGGGGGGGGGGTAGCCCTTGCCTTGCCTGCTTCCTTGTTATCAAACCCATGAATACTGGGGTGGAGGGGGGGGGGGGGATACGGGGGTAGCCCTTGGCTGATAATGTCTACGGTAGAGTTAGCAGAAAATGGTACTTTGCTGGGATATTCCATGCATGCTTGGTATAAGGATAAAAACACTGCCTTTCAGAAGAATCTTTCCTTTATCGAACATTGTACGCCAAGGGCACGTGGGGCGGGGGGCGGGGGGGGGGAGTGGAATTGAAGTCAGGGGTGGGCAAGAAATTTACTAAGACGAGCAAGAGCATGTTCTAGTGTAGCAGATTAAGCGACTACAATGCTATGTTACAATTTGAATTCTGAAGTACACTCACAATGTCAGCATGTACTGCAGCTGCTGCTGTTTAACAATGGTAGAAAATTATAACAAGAGAAGATCTATTTTCCAGAGTGAAGTAGGACAAGTTTATGACTTGATAGTCTTCTTCCTGAGTTGGCACTCCCCCCCCCCCCCCCACTACACCCCATCTCCTGGGTAGTTGGTCCATCTTTGTTGATGATCTGTTTGCTACTGCAGCCAGTACACAGTCATTGCCATCAACCTTGGACCAGCTACCTTGAGCAGCTCAACTAGCAGAGTGTTTCATGTTTCACCCGACATTCTATACAACTTGACCGGACCCAATGTCTACTCTTACGCTGAAGCACTGGAGACAAGGCAGCCAGGCTCCACGCCGAGGGCATACGTTGTGGCGGAGTTCCACTCGTCGTTGTTTGGACACAGGGCCGTATTGCCCGTGGCGGTGGGTGATGGGACGAGACTCGGGCAGTGGGAGAATGGTCCCCTCCCGCCCAGACACACCTTTACCCTATGGTATCAGGCAGCGCAGGCCAGTGAGGATGCTGATAAATACTCCCAGGTGAGGAATTTGTGCATGCAACAGCATTGCGAGCCTTGTTTTGTTAGAAAGCGATTCTGGACGGAAAACTTTGGACTCACATTTCGTCATACTGTACAAAGCTCAGTATACAATAAACAAGTTCACGGAAAAGAAACCCGGATTATAATATTATTTTGGGCCCTTAATAGAAAATGTATTCCATCTTTTTAATTGAAGGATGGCGATAAACTTGTGTCGCCTCGCCGCCTGTTCAAAAATTTATTTATTCGATTTTTATGTGTGCAGATAAGAGTAGTGGCGACATCACCATACCTACCTATTCAAGAAACGACAGGTATATGTTTGCAGTGTGTGCTAGAGTGTGTGTGTTACAATGTGTGTTACAATGTGTGTTACAATGTGTGGTACAATGTGTGGTACAATGTGTGTGACAAAGTGTGTTACTATGATTGTGTTGCAGCACACTGTGTACCTGTCTGACCACCACCACCCAGTATGTTGACATACAGTCTGGTTACAAATCACCATGACAACCATCAGTGGCTGTTACAACCTGTAAGAACCCATTCTACTATACAGAAGTAATGATCCAAAAGTTACAAACCCAGAAGTAAAGTAGAGATAGCCGGATTCGCGGCCGCATCACCCCATGTGTTCAGGAACACATCGAGTAAAGACGTTCACATTGGCGGGCCATCACTTCGCCCATTATATCCCAGTGTCGAATGCAGACCTCACAAGAGAAGGATCCAAAACAACAAGAATCACAATCATTTTCTGTAAAAGCCGGTACTTGCCACCAGCTTTGGACACTTCGCTATGCTGGTTCATCATCATGATCATCTTGCTGAGCCCCGCTGACGTCATCAGTCACATGATCATCTTGCTGAGCCCTGCTGATGTCATCATTCACGTGATCAGTCATGACTCATACGTGACAAGAAACAGTCGGTCACGCAATGATCGGCCACACACACCACGTGCGCGCATACACGCAGTCACATGCACACACAGATAGGCTTTCCCCAAATAGGCCGGCCGAAAATTTCGCCAAAAATGAGACTTTTCGAAAAATTGCTAAGCCTTTCGCCGATTTTAGAGGGTTCCTTTGAGAATTGCCGGAAATCTACCAAATTTAATGTTGTTGCAAAGTGCGCTTACGATCAGTATGAACGAATGATGTTGCTGCAAGCATGACAGGTCGAGCTATCTACTTCACTACTAATCTTGTACTGTTAGGATTTTGAGTTCGTGTGATTCGTGTCATTTGACCTCCTCTCAAACAAACATTAGCCATTAGGAAGACCGTCACTAGTAAAATCCCCAAATCGGGGCACGAAAAAGTCGCCGAAAACGAGACTTAACGAAAAAACGCTAAGCTTTTCGCCCATTTTGGAGGGTTTCTTTGAGAATGGCCAAAACTCTACCAAATCTTCCAATATCTCACCAATCTCGAATCCGATGGGCCAACAATTCTATTAGCCCATTTCCCAATATATTCCGATTTTGCAGAACAGGCGAAAAACGGGCCGATTTGGGGAAAGCCTACACACACACACGCATACACACACAGACATACACATACAAACAACACGTACATGCACAAAAGATCCGAAATTAAAGCGCTGTGGACCGTGGCTAGAACCAGACACCACTATTCGTTCCATATTCTGCGTAGCTTCGGTAATGATAATATTTTTTACCCGGCATGTATCACCTCTGTCCAGGTGCTGGTAATGGGCATACAGCAGTGTCTGTCACTCTAATAGCTGCAGCGGCTGGAGGACTGGCTTTCGTAATGTTCCTATCCCTCTGCATTGTGGTTCTGATACGGAGACAACGGCGCCTGGCTGGCAAAGGAAAAATGCGCCAGCCTTCCAGGAACAAGATGCTTGGCTCAAGTGCCTCTGAAGACATTAAGATACGAGACACGTCAATTTGAATCCCATATTTTGGTGTTCTTGTTTTCTATCGTTCATACAAATGATGCTTGATTTTCTGTCCCTGGTCTATAGTATAATGGAAGGCATATTGAGCACATGCACAGGGCATACCCATGCAGTGTGGTGTGAACATTATTGTACTAAACTATCTGATTACATGTATTGGCAACTTGCATCTTTCCATCTCAATAGCTCATCCCAAATGCAAGATAATCCCAGCAAATTGGAAGACCTGGCAGGTATGACATCATCATAACTATTACCCTGGTCACCAAGAGCATGTTCTTATTTACACACAGACACTAGCTGTACGCTGCTCAGTTTACGCGCTACACCTTCATGACCCCTACGCGTAACCTTGAGCAATTATTACACAATCATGGTTTGCCTTACTAACACACAGGTCAGTTCAGAGTCACCGGCTATCAGCTAAACCAAACTCCTAGCGTAGTTATTGTCTTTCTGATCGCATAGTCCTCTTCCTTGCACGACTGATGCACTCGGCATGTTCTACGTGTACCAGAATTGCAAATATGGACAATTGCGAATTGCAAAATTAGCGAGGTTTTGCATTCCGAAATTCGGCAAAAAGATTCGGCACGCGGGAACGAGGTCGAAAATGCACGCGAAGATTCGGCATGTTTGTTCGGAAAAAGCTCACTTTGCCGAAAATATTTTTCGGATGAATTTTCTGTAGAAGAGCGCCAGCGCGTGATTTATTCAAAGAGATTTCTTATCTCGGCATCGCTTCCCAGGCGTCTTTGGCGACATCAGCGTCGTCAGCTACCTCTGATTGCTCCTCCACTGCTTGTCTACTCTCTTTCGCCTGGAGTGTCCTCACCGTCATCTGTGTGGCTGAAAAGACTATGGCGATACTCATAAAATTTGACTTGGCCATGGAGTTGGTTTTTCTGAGGCGACTGAGGAGACAGGTCTGGCCCTCGGCTCTTAGGGCGATCAAAGTTCGTTGGAATCAGCAAGAATAGGAGCACGGGACAGGACGTTGCTGATGCTAGGGCTCACGAAATGAAAACACATCATTTTCGACTTGCAAAACAAACGTTGGTGCGAAAATTCGACATTTTGATGTTCGACAAATGACCGAAGAGCGCCGAACCGAAATTCGGAATGCAAAACCTCACTATTAATAATAATTATTCGTGCCTCGTTCCATCACATCATCAGCTATGTCATAACACTGACAGCCGGTAATTCATGTACCACTTACTTTTCAACCATGTGCCCACTTTGAGCAGCTCGTGAGCAACTCGTGCCAAACAATAAAGTGGTACCAGTGTACACGTAGTTCTAGTTTTTGAGCATGCACTGATTATGCTCACACTAAGTCAGACCAGTAAAATGTACTGTTGCTTGGTTGGGTCGAATAAAATCCAGTTCCATGACTAAAATTTAATTAGAGACTGACTTCACTGCACAGTCCTCTGTTCATAGTCACTTTTGGGCAGTCCCTGGACTATAAAATTCTCACAGCTGGATTTTACTTGCCACCACTGACAGTCTGTGCATTGCAACAAGAATAATAATTATTGACACCGCGCAGTGGTTCCATTGCATGCAATTAATGTCATATAAGATATTATGTTCATCCCACACACACACAACACGCGAATAAATGTCACGGAGTCGAGCGATTTGCCACTCAGACAGAGTTCTCCGCATCCGTGGGAATGCCACCACCTCAAGGATCAAGGCGCAGATGCAGGTCTCCTTAATCAGTGGAAGGTGAGTAGATCCACACATGCTACATAATAATTATAACTAAAATACGGTGTAAAGTGAAGCCGAAGTAACTCATGCAAACAGTTGCGGAATGTTAACAGAAATACATTTCATTGTTCAAGAAAGGGCTTATCAAGAAGTGGAAATCAAGGAGCAAGAGAAAGGGCGGATGTGCTCTCCAAAGTGTAAGCGAATAATCAATGCTTGATCTGACTAGGTGCACACCTTAGACAACTGATGAGCCGTAGTAGCCTGTTGTGATACAACTATACGACTGTGATCTATGTTTTACCTTGGTCTCCAGTACCAATTTAATATCACACTACACGACACTGTTTGGTAATGTGCAGGCATTGAATACAAACAGATCACTCGCAATCAGACTCAAAGAAATACGAAAGAGAGACAGCCAAGATGCGTTGATACTTAAATTTCGTCAAACTTCTTTTCCAGAATTGAATTATCATGATCTCAATAAATAACTTTCAAGAATTGGACACCATTCGCAGCAAATACGGAATTGAGATAACATTTTCCGTTCCCAACATGAAACATGGATCCACAACAACAAACAGGGAGATTGACCTGTAAAGATGTGTTGCTGGTGATGGTGCTGATGCTGATAACTGTGGCTAGGTTTTCTGAATACTAGCATTGCGCATGGTGCGGTAGATGTCCATGGCTGCCAGGCCACAGCACAGGATGATAGGGCCAGTGACTGCGCCTTCCAGTCCAAATATGTACATGCCGCCGGCCACAGCCAAGCCGGTCAGGTATGGATGTCCACCACTGCACATATACACAGACACAACACAGACACACACAACACAAACACACACACACACACACACACACACACATACACACACACAATACAAGACAACACACAACACGGTGAGAGCCAATCATTGAACTATACGTAGTAGTTAAAACGACAGCAGGATGCAAGCAGAGTCAACCTAGTCGTGCTTGCACCCGGCAAGCTAGCTGTCCTAGCCAAGTAGAAGACGCTCAGGTTCTTCGGCCCTAGACCCCGTTCGGTTAGAGCAGCTTGTTTGCCATACACACGCATAACCATTGTTTGCTTGGTCTGCATACTTACTCCAGATACTGCATGTAGGCGCACGAACGTTAGCCATTTCTTGAAAACAAGGGGTGGGGAATGCTCATAATTATACTCTCACCCATGTGTACCCAACTCACACTGAAGAACAGCATGCATTGATAATGGGTGAGAGTAAGACCTCTGCCATTCTGAAAGAGGTGTTTGACTTTACAGCCCTGTAAACCATATTATGGTATACTACAGTATGGTATACTACAGTATGGTATACTATAGTACACCATACTGCAGTATGGTGTACTGTAGTATGGTGTACTGTAGTATGGTATACTGTAGTATGGTGTACTGTAGTATGGTGTACTGTAGTATGGTGTACTGTAGTATGGTGTACTGTAGTATGGTGTACTATAGTATGGTGTACTGTAGTATGGTGTACTGTAGTATGGTATACTGTAGTATGGTGTACTGTAGTATGGTGTACTGTAGTATGGTGTACTGTAGTATGGTGTACTGTAGTATGGTATACTGTAGTATGGTGTACTGTAGTATGGTGTACTGTAGTATGGTATACTGTAGTATGGTGTACTGTAGTATGGTGTACTGTAGTATGGTGTACTGTAGTATGGTATACTATAGTATGGTGTACTGTAGTATGGTGTACTGTAGTATGGTGTACTGTAGTATGGTGTACTGTAGTATGGTGTACTGTAGTATGGTGTACTGTAGTATGGTGTACTGTAGTATGGTGTACTGTAGTATGGTGTACTATAGTATGGTGTACTTTAGTATGGTGTACTGTAGTATGGTGTACTGTAGTATGGTGTACTGTAGTATGGTATACTGTAGTATGGTGTACTGTAGTATGGTGTACTGTAGTATGGTGTACTGTAGTATGGTATACTATAGTATGGTGTACTGTAGTATGGTGTACTGTAGTATGGTGTACTGTAGTATGGTGTACTGTAGTATGGTGTACTGTAGTATGGTATACTATAGTATGGTGTACTGTAGTATGGTGTACTGTAGTATGGTGTACTGTAGTATGGTGTACTGTAGTATGGTGTACTGTAGTATGGTGTACTGTAGTATGGTGTACTGTAGTATGGTGTACTGTAGTATGGTGTACTGTAGTATGGTGTACTGTAGTATGGTGTACTGTAGTATGGTATACTGTAGTATGGTGTACTGTAGTATGGTATACTGTAGTATGGTGTACTGTAGTATGGTATACTGTAGTATGGTATACTGTAGTATGGTATACTGTAGTATGGTGTACTGTAGTATGGTGTACTGTAGTATGGTATACTATAGTATTTTTTTTTTTTTTTTTTTTTTTTTTTTTTTTTTTTGTAGTAAAAGCCTCTTTTACGGGCGAACAAAACACAATTTGCCATGGCGGAGGATTGAAAACAAATCACAATCATAATGATGACGTCGCATGTGATCAGACAGCAAGAGAAGCATAGCATAGTTCGCACAATCACGGGGCAAGGCTCAACGGGACACCCTAGCCTCCACGACAGCCAGGGAGGCACAGCCATCCATTGGAGGCTGCCAAACTCGGCGAGCCCCACGCAGACACATGACACTCGAACGCAGCAGGGCGAAAAGACAGCCTGCAGCGGAGGTGGGCAATTAGCACAGAATACGCCTCCCTCCCACGTAGCGACTGGAGATGTGCAATCCGGCTCACCAGTGCAGCGGCACCCTTGCCGCATCCTCCGGTGGAAGAGAGCACAAAGGGGAGAAAAGTGGATCGCTCCACTTCTCGGACTCTCCGATCATATCGACGCCGTTTCTCTTGCTCATGGTGCCGGTAGCAGCCAGAGAGAGAGGAGGTGCGGTTCGAGGAGGTGCGGTTCGAAGACGCATAAGGGTTGAACACCCGTACATCAATAAAAGTGCGTTCGAACCGACCCCCCCAAACTCCACTGGCCACCACATCCAAACGAGCTTGATCCTCGGTTGATGCTGACCGGAGCTGAAACTGCTCCCCAGTCAGGGGTTGGAGATGTGGCTCCACTGCGACGTTGTGGGCGACACCCTTCAATGAGCTTGCCAGTATGTCGCGCACCTCGTTGTGGCGGATCGAGGGGAACCCACCGAAAGGACAGGACAAGGCGTGAGCAGTGGTGAATGCCTTCTCGCAAACACAGGTGGTGGGCAGGCGAGAAGGCGTCCAACCGTAACGGAGGCAGAGGCCATCCCGGAATTCCCCCTTCGACAAAGCGAAGCCATGGCGAGCGATGGGTCGGCAGGTAAGCCAGCTTGATGCTCCCTTCTCCTCTGCCAGACTGATAGCGAGATCGAGTTCGCTGTGTTCGGTGCGGAACGTATCGGCAGCTATCTTCATTGCCTTTCTGGCCTCAGAGCGAGCCTGACTCTTGGCCATGCGGACACAGGCAAGAGCATCATCGAGGTGCTCTTCTTGCGCCATGATCTTGTCGTACAGCGCAGTGGTGATTAGCCTGGAGGTGCCGTACTGTGAGCCAAAAGTGGCAGGGTTGGCCACGCCGAGGCCTCCATGCCGGCAGGGGAAAGTGAGCAAAATGCGTTCAGCTTCACTGGGCGCCGTCCGTCCACTAATGGCAGGGATTAGGCGGCGGTGGATGATGTCCTCCAGGGGTGCCAGCTGTTCTGCAGCACCATCGAGAACCCGACACAGGAAGGACCACCGGTGTTGGAGGCTGTTCACCAGTGCAGAGTAAGCTGCTTGAGGCTGTGACCGGGCGAAATCTGTCAGCTTGCACAGCTCCTGCGACCAGGTGGCCACCTTGGAAGCCACAAACTCCTGCACAAACTGATCAGTTCCGATGGCTGATCCAAGGTGACGGCACCCGTCAGTGGTGATAGACACACCCGTGCCGGCGAAGATGGTCTCGGCTGCCTCTAGCTTGTCCCGCTTGACGACGAGGACGGACTTGCTGGGGTTAATGAAATACCCGAACGCCGGCCCATCCCCGACGAGTCGGTCCCACCACTGGCGGAGAGGGTTGAGCCCGCCACCCGCGGACGAGTCATCCGCATACCAGCTCTGGCGTGTTCCTGGGGTTGCCACTCTGCGCACCAGGGGGAGTACCCCCAAAGCGTACATCGGCATAGCAAGAGGATCTCCCTGCGTTGTGCCTTCTCGCGATAGGAGGCACTCCCCGTCCACGAATAGGCGGGCCGGCTGACGGTAGCAGTTTACGATAGCGGGTGTGATGGCTGGACAGAGGTGCGCTACGTTGCGCATACATGCTTCTCTGTTAAGGCGATTGAACGCATTGGATGCATCCGCCATAAGCACAGCGTCAACGTCTTCTTCATGGAACGTGTCGTGCATGGCGTGAATGGCCGCCTCAATGCCACATTCCTGGCCTCCGCACATCTGCAGTGACCCTGTCGCCTCACGAACAGAGTCCCCCGCCACGCTCAGAATAGCCTTGCCGATGATACGACGGACGGTTTCGCCGATGCCTATTGGGCGCACACCCGGTTTCTTATCTAGAGGGATAAGCCGGCATGCCGTGTAGGCTTCCATCGATGCTGGGTTGACGTACTGAGTGGCGATTCGCTGGGCACAGCTGGCGAGAGCATCACATAGGTCGTCTGAAATGTCCCCAAACGCTGTGCACATACGCCTCCAGCCATCTGCGTCCATCCCAGACGGCCCTGCAGAACCGGTGGTATGCAGTGCAGCTTGGCGCACAGCGGTCCTGTCCAGCTTGGTGAAGAGCACTGGGTGGGGCTGTGCTGGGGGTTGCCCTGGGAGGAGAGCCGCTGCTGTGACTGCCTCGCCCTGTGGGTGCTTACTGCGCAGCACATCAAGCACGGTCGTTTCTCCAATGGTGTCGTCAAGATCAAGAACTCCACCACCCATGTCGGGGGAGAGTTGACGAGTGGCTGCCGAGAGCCTGCCACGCTCAATGTCAGACGCAAATCTGCGTGCCGGGTCGACCGTGTGTCCCTCGTGCCGTGCGTTTCGCCTGCGGGCCTTGACGATCTGGTCTTGAATAGTCACGGATTCTTGGAGTAGCACCTGTACGTCTCCGGAATCCCACGAGGCAATGCGGCGCTCGATGTAAACCTTGTGAGCTGCTGCCGCTCCGGTCCCGCCAGGTTTCTGAAGGAGCAACTGCTGCATTACCATCGCCGTTTTCAGGGCGTAGTCAGCTGCACCTGAGGAGTTGTTACCAAAGGCGTGGAAGTGTGAACTCAGCATACGGATAAAGGTTCGGCCCGTGCTGCCCATTGGTACGTCCAACAGGTTTGGGGCAAAATGAACTACCTTCTCGTACGCCTCGGATATCCGGTTGGAAAACGTGGGACCGTCCAGATCTCCCATTCCGAGTGTGGGGTCCCGCAGGGGAGGATGGGGTGGCAGGTCCGGGATAACAGGATCAGCGACGTCCATTGTTGCTTGGGACATGTTGAGTGTGGCTAGCAGTCGGACATCGTGTGGATCTACGTCCCCACTCGCTGGTAGGTCAACTAGGTCCACTACGGTCACGGTGGCACGCTCCGCGTCCGCTGGCTCAGGCGCTTGGCTGGCAGGTTCGACATCAGCACTGCCATTGGTGTCAGGCGAGTTCGGCACCTGTACGGGTACTACAGTGCTACTGCTAGTACTGGCACCGGGAGGCGAGCTCGACCGGGCTGTGCGAGGTGGTCCGTGACGACCGTCTCTGCACTCTGCAAGTAGGGTGGTGGTGAGTACTGCGGCTGCACTCTCGGTGACTACTGGCTTGTGCACATTCGAAACATTTGGTACTGGTACGGAGTCTAGTGTCGTATCGGAAACTGCGGTTGCTCTGTTGTCGGAGCTTGTCGACGTCCTGCTGACAGTGTGGTCCGTTACCGTATCACGAACAGAGTTTCGTGCAGTTCCTACGGGTACGGTAGCTGTAGTCGTCGACGACGGTTGAGAAGACGGTTGGGATGTCGGGGAGCCGTTCCGGCATTTGTTCTTCTTCGAGGGGATACAATTCCGACACTTCCGACCCTCCTTCTTGCAATCGCACCGAACACAGGTGCCGTTGCCGTTGCACCGGCAACAAGTGGCACTCTGCATCGGCTGGTTTGCAGGAGAGGCACGTTGGAGTTGGAAAATCCACTGAAGACTACAGAGCTCGAGACACATATATACTATAGTATGGTGTACTGTAGTATGGTGTACTGTAGTATGGTGTACTGTAGTATGGTATACTGTAGTATGGTGTACTGTAGTATGGTGTACTGTAGTATGGTGTACTGTAGTATGGTATACTATAGTATGGTGTACTGTAGTATGGTGTACTATAGTACACCATACTATAGTATACCATACTATAGTATGGTGTACTAGTAGTCAGCCTCTTTTACGGGCAAAATAAACACAATGAATATTTTTTCCCAAGTGTTCCAAAAACTTCAACTCAAAGTTCTAGAAAGAAAAAACACGCAAAAAAACAAAACAGCATAATAATGTATATACCTACTTAGGTAAACAGCAGCAAGTTCAACTTCAAGTCAATATTCCAGTCACTGTTACCGCTCGTGCACGCTAAGCCGATACCCGGGCCTCTACCACTGCCAGCGCAGCAGAGGTATCACCCACAGCCAAGGCAGACTGGCTAGAGAGCCTTCTGCACCCTCGGAGGCACATGATGCAGGACCGCAAGAGGGAAAAAGCGATCCTGCACCTGATGAAAGCCATCACATGAGAGTACTGCTCCCCCCTTTTCGCCGCCAACAGAGAGGCCACTCGTTTGTAGAGGGCCGTTGCTGCCTTGCCCATGCCTCCACTCGCAGACATCACAGCCGGAACAAAAGTGGCATGCTCCACTTGTCTCACTCTCTCTTCGTAGTGCCTTCGTTTCTCTCTTTCATGTCGATGATACACAGTGGTACGTGGTGCAGACTGATTTGAGCGAGCATAAGGATTAAAAACCCGGACATCAATAAGGGTTCGCTCAAATCGACTGCCCCACAAACCACTGGCAGCGACATCAAGGTGTGCATGATCCTCAACGTTGGCCGTTCGGTATTGCAATCGCTCACCGGCCAGTGGCTGCAGGGTAGGCTCCGTGGACACATTGCTACAGACTTGGTGTACGAGCTGTGCGGTAGTGTCACGAATGGCATTGTGTCGTATGGTGGGAAATCCTCCATGAGGACAGGATAGTGAGTGAGAAACGCTCACCTCTTGGCCACATGAACAATGAGTCGGTATTCTCGCCGGCGTCCATCTATAGCGGGGGGGGGGGAGTATGGTATACTATAGTACGGTATACTATAGTATACCATACTATAGTATGGTATACTATAGTATACCATACTATGGCCACATTGTTTACTCATATCACACATACAGTGACCGTGGATGGTAGCAGTACGACTATGGATGGTAGCAGTACGACTATGGATGGTAGCAGTACGACTATGGATGGTAGCAGTACGACTATGGATGGTAGCAGTACGACTATGGATGGTAGCAGTACGACTATGGATGGTAGCAGTACGACTATGGATGGTAGCAGTACGACCGTGGATGGTAGCAGTACGACTATGGATGGTAGCAGTACGACTATGGATGGTAGCAGTACGACCGTGGATGGCAGCAGTACGACTATGGATGGTAGCAGTACGACCGTGGATGGTAGCAGTACGACTATGGGTGGTCGGCCCAAAGGGGATACGGGACGTCCGCGGTAAGTGTTATGAAACATAGGCCTGCAAATGCTCAAATTTGAGCTCCTTTCAAAGCCAACATTGAGACCAAAACCGGACTGGCAGGACAGCAATCCACAGATCATACAGTACATGTGACATGTCTGCCAGTAGACACACGCTCCCAAAACAGTAGAAATCTATTATAAATCCAGTGCATATTGTAAAAGGCCCATACAGCACGTACCCTTTGATCTCAGAGTATATGGCCACGTCGACAACATTGTAGCAGAGAAAGTGCAGGCCGAACAGCAGTGATGCTTTGATCCAGGACTGTTGCGCTACAGCCAGGTAGAGTGATGCGGGCAGTGCTACCCAGTAGCTGCCTAGTAGAGGTATGGCGGCAAACAAAGCTGATATTACTGCAAGTGTAAGTAAAACAACATGAACAGCACAGAACACAGGACAGTTGCATTTTGATGCTTCAGTCAAGCTGGAGGAAATGCCTGAGAGTGGATCCCGTCGTGTCACCTCAGCCTCCAATACACATGTGTGTGTACATGTAGTGCAGAACAATATTGCATGATATCTACATATACCTGCACCTTAACACTTCAGAGACCATGATTATTTCAATGAATGCACTGCATACGTGTACCCATGTATTTACTGCAGGAATGGACGTAGGGAAGGGGGAAGGGGAAGGGGAGGGGGAAGGGGAAAGGGAAGGGGAGGGGGAAGGGGGGGGGTGTGTGCTGATTCAATACACCTGTAGTGGGTCTGTACTACAGTCTGAACAAGGTAATATCTAACAATTGGGCCACCGTGTTTCACATGTACGTACATGTAGGTAGGACACAAACAACTTACCAGCTCTATCCCCTACTCAAACTCACCTCCATGCAATCCCCCTAGACACAAACAACTTCCCAGCTCTATCCCCTACTCA
>NC_088648.1:9215449-9257949 GCF_964019385.1 Sycon ciliatum | reverse complement strand
GATGCTGAAGGCACCCCTCCTGCGCAGGTTGGACACATTCCATCGACAGTGTGTTCGCACGATCCTGAGTGTTACCCGAGACCAGCAGTGGCAGGAACACCTGTCAAGTGAAGACCTGGCGAAGCGCAGCGGCATGCCAGCCTCGCTGGAGGAGACCATTTGTGCGAATCGCCTTCGATGGCTTGGTCACCTCACAAGGATGGACGACACAAGGTTGCCAAAGCAGATCCTGTTTGCGGAGGGCACTAACAAGCGGCCCCACCATGGACCCAAGCGTCGTTGGAGAGATGTGGCAGCTTCAGACCTGAGTGCGACCGGTATCCCGGAGGCGCAATGGTACCACCTTGCTCAGGACCGGAGGGATTGGCGCGAGCGTAGCCGTCGGAAGCCACCAAGCCAGCCCCAACCAAGAGTGTTCGTCTGTGTCTGCGGCCGTGACTTTCGCCGTCCGAATAATTTATCCCGACACAAGAACTACTGCCTCGCCTAATAGCTATCATCGCCTTCGGCGATGGGCTTTCCAAAGGTCCTAAGGTGTGTGTGTGTGTGTGTGTCCCCTACGAAGCATGCACTATTTGCTTAGAAGACTTCTTCGCTAGAATGCCCATTCGGCAAATGAAGGTGGAATGTGTAATACTGATTCTCACAAAGATGTATACACGTGATCTCTTTCCAAGAATTCCTGAAGGTGATTGAGAGTGTTTCAAATTACAGCCATGTAAATGAGGAATTGAAGATAGTTTTTACAAAAAAAAGACAATCTTTAATTGCTCATTTACATGGCTGTGATTGGCTCTTGGGCAGTCGAGATCAAAACCAGGTTCCAGAACGTGTAATCGAGCACAGCTGCACTCACAACATTCACAGCAAGGTTTAACACAGCTGTGCTGCTGTCCAGCAAGATGGAGAGTATCGCCGTCACCACGCCCATCAGTAGTTTAGCGTTGCCCTTGACAACCACCCACGCCGAGTCAAGCAGCTGCATATAAGTATAACCAACAGAAAGAGCAGAGACGTGACAACGAAGAAATTCCTATTGCTTTTCATAGTCTACCGTGATGTCGTGTATAAAAGCCGAGCGTATCCCTGCAGAAGCCAATGTCAGTGTTAGGCTTCTATTCAAAACAGGTATTTCTATTCAAATCAGGTATTTCTATTCAAATCAGGTATTTCTATTCAAATCAGGTATTTCTATTCAAATCAGGTATTTCTATTCAAACCAGGTATTTCTATTCAAATCAGGTATTTCTATTCAAATCAGGTATTTCTATTCAAATCAGGTATTTCTATTCAAACCAGGTATTTCTATTCAAATCAGGTATTTCTATTCAAATCAGGTATTTCTATTCAAATCAGGTATTTCTATTCAAATCAGGTATTTCTATTGAAATCAGGTATTTCTATTCAAATCAGGTATTTCTATTGAAATCAGGTATTTCTATTCTAATCAGGTATTTCTATTCTAATCAGGTATTTCTATTTAAATCAGGTATTTCTATTCAAATCAGGTATTTCTATTCAAATCAGGTATTTCTATTCAAATCAGGTATTTCTATTCAAATCAGGTATTTCTATTCAAATCAGGTATTTCTATTCAAACCAGGTATTTCTATTCAAATCAGGTATTTCTATTCAAACCAGGTATTTCTATTCAAACCAGGTATTTCTATTCAAACCAGGTATTTCTATTCAAATCAGGTATTTCTATTCAAATCAGGTATTTCTATTCAAATCAGGTATTTCTATTGAAATCAGGTATTTCTATTGAAATCAGGTATTTCTATTCAAATCAGGTATTTCTATTGAAATCAGGTATTTCTATTCTAATCAGGTATTTCTATTTAAATCAGGTATTTCTATTTAAATCAGGTATTTCTATTCAAATCAGGTATTTCTATTCAAATCAGGTATTTCTATTCAAATCAGGTATTTCTATTCAAATCAGGTATTTCTATTCAAATCAGGTATTTCTATTCAAATCAGGTATTTCTATTCAAATCAGGTATTTCTATTGAAATCAGGTATTTCTATTCTAATCAGGTATTTCTATTCTAATCAGGTATTTCTATTCAAATCAGGTATTTCTATTCAAATCAGGTATTTCTATTCAAATCAGGTATTTCTATTCAAATCAGGTATTTCTATTCAAATCAGGTATTTCTATTCAAATCAGGTATTTCTATTCAAATCAGGTATTTCTATTCAAATCAGGTATTTCTATTCAAATCAGGTATTTCTATTCAAATCAGGTATTTCTATTCAAATCAGGTATTTCTATTCAAATCAGGTATTTCTATTCAAATCAGGTATTTCTATTCAAATCAGGTATTTCTATTCAAATCAGGTATTTCTATTCAAATCAGGTATTTTTATTCAAATCAGGTATTTCTATTCAAATCAGGTATTTTTATTCAAATCAGGTATTTCTATTCAAATCAGGTATTTCTATTCAAATCAGGTATTTCTATTCAAATCAGGTATTTCTATTCAAATCAGGTATTTCTATTCAAATCAGGTATTTCTATTCAAATCAGGTATTTCTATTCAAATCAGGTATTTCTATTCAAATCAGGTATTTCTATTCAAATCAGGTATTTCTATTCAAATCAGGTATTTCTATTCAAATCAGGTATTTCTATTCAAATCAGGTATTTCTATTCAAATCAGGTATTTCTATTCAAATCAGGTATTTCTATTCAAATCAGGTATTTCTATTCAAATCAGGTATTTCTATTCAAATCAGGTATTTCTATTCAAATCAGGTATTTCTATGTATGTGAACACTACTCTGAGTTTCAACCATCAGTATAACCTTTGTGTCCACTGCTTACAGGTATGACAACACTAAAGCTAACTGGTAGGCTTATAGGCCGACGGCGCATCTTGAAAACTATACTCTTGCTGTTGTTGTATTTCGAGTCGGAGAACAAAAGCTGAATACAGGCTTCTATCCTTCCAGGCCCGGAGCCAGCTCCTGAGGGGTGCTACGGGCCCAGGCCGACTGCAGGGCCGATCATTTACCCAGGCCCGGCTTTGATTCACGGGAGGATGAATCTCTAGCACTATGCTGCATTGCACCTGGCTGTTCCAGTTACACTAGGACATGCTGATATTGAGAGATACATGTCCATTGCATGTAGTTAGCAGAGTAGTTCTTACTTCACATAGAGAACAGTTTAGGAGAGAAAGAGAGAGAGAGAGAGAGAGAGAGAGAGAGAGAGAGAGAGAGAGAGAGAGAGAGAGAGAGAGAGAGAGAGAGACTCCGCAACGAGCAGGCGTGTAGCCGCAATGGGTCAGGGGGCACGTCGCCCCCCCCCCCCCCACTAAAAATGTTGGACCTAGGTTCAGCAAGCACATAATTACCATGAATAACATGTACCAACCATCCTACACATATGCAGTCGTGCAACCCACCAACCCCACCCCTAGAAGGGAGACCAGCCCCTGACGAGGATAGAGGTTCAGTGCTTTCCACATAATTGATCATACACGGATAATCCATGAAGCTAGAATTGGCAAACACTGGTCCGGCCATGGTCGCACAAGCCATACCAGTGACACCAGCCATACCTTCCAAAACGAAAAAATAAAATAAAAATTGGTCACTTACCGTATGCAATGTTGCCACATTGCTACTGACGGTAGTAAATACTGATGTCATGTTGATCTGAGAAGACACTTCACTGGCACTCAGTCCACTCACATTGCTACACACAACCACACTCTACAACAATACAGCACATGCACACACACACACACACACACACACACACACACACACACACACACCCACCCACCCACCCACCCACCCACCCACCCACCCACCCACCCACCCACCCACCCACCCACCCACCCACCCACACCCACACACACACACACACACACACACACACACACACACACACACACACACACACACACACACACACACACACACACACACACACACCCAAACACAAACACAAACCAGGAGTTAAACAGATCCAGAAGTACCATTACACCCAATCCAATCTAAGACCAAGTTCGAGTAAGTCCTTTCCAGGCATTACGCCTAGGCCACGGTATTGGAGCCAGCTTGGCTTCCCTGGCTTTAGTAGCTGCATCTGTGCCTTGATCCACAGAGGGTGGTGGTGTTCCTACGGATGCGGATAACTTGTCCTCCAGCCTAGTCTCACATGAACAGTGTATTTATAGGATTACAACAACATGCACTGCAAGGAGAAACATCAACACTTTAAAACATGTTTTGAAAGCCTATGTTGATTTGTCAACAAACAACCTCTCAATTACTTGCTTCTCAATCAAATACTCAGTCAAAGAGCTGAGAACAAAATATCTACATCGATTAACAGATAAAACAATAAAATAAAAAAAATAAAAAATTCGACGTGGTCGCGTACCGGGCAGGTCAAGAACAAGGAGTCGTACAACTCCCTGGTCAAGAACCACCTTACCGCTTCCGATTGACAGATGCCATGACAAAAATAAGTTTAGTTCTGGTCAGAGAAATTAAACCTCATAGAATATAGTAGCGCCGCGTTCACGTGCACAGACGAGTGTGTGTGTGTGTGTATGTGTAGTTGTAGAGGTGTGTAGCGGCCGACACGGTTTTACTCCCGAGTTTGGATTAAACAGGCTCTGGCCAGTACTGTCCATATATATGTACAGTAATACACAACAGAACAACAAGGACAATCAAGGCTTGTTTGCTGCTACTTTAAGTTTCATGCTCACGCAATCATCAGGCAACATGAAGATCGGGTGCCGGCCATGCCGGTATATATGCCAGGAGAGGGTGGTATAAATAATATAATATATACCGGCATGGTCGGCACCCGATCTTCATGTTGCCTGATGATTGCGTAAGCATGAAACTTAAAGTAGCAGCAAACAAGCCTTGATTGTCCTTGTCGTTCTGTTGTGTACTACGCTCTGCCTTTGTGGTGTTGAGCACTGTCAGCACTCTGGGTACATCCTTCGGTGTACAGTCATGTAGATACCGCAACACACAGTAATGCATGGACCACAGTAATGCATGGCCCACAGTAATGCATGGCCCACAGTAATGCATGGACCACAGTAATGCATGGATCACAGTAATGCATGGACCACAGTAATGCATGGCCCACAGTAATGCATGGCCCACAGTAATGCATGGACCACAGTAATGCATGGACCACAGTAATGCATGGATCACAGTAATGCATGGACCACAGTAATGCATGGCCCACAGTAATGCATGGACCACAGTAATGCATGGACCACAGTAATGCATGGACCACAGTAATGCATGGACCACAGTAATGCATGGACCACAGTAATGCATGGATCACAGTAATGCATGGACCACAGTAATGCATGGACCACAGTAATGCATGGACCACAGTAATGCATGGACCACAGTAATGCATGGACCACAGTAATGCATGGATCACAGTAATGCATGGATCACAGTAATGCATGGACCACAGTAATGCATGGACCACAGTAATGCATGGACCACAGTAATGCATGGACCACAGTAATGCATGGCCCACAGTAATGCATGGCCCACAGTAATGCATGGATCACAGTAATGCATGGTTCACAGGAATGCATGGACCACAGTAATGCATGGACCACAGTAATGCATGGACCACAGTGGTGTGGCCAACTACAGTGCTGGTAACTGAAATCAGACCCCCTGAGCGGGTCTAGTAGTCTCTGTTTCGTAGCGTTGTCATCCCGTGTTGGGTCTTTGCGATGTGAGCGCACCGCTCAGGGGTCGGATTTCAGTTGCTAGCACTGTAGTTCATGACATAGGCAATAAATCAGGTAATTTGGTCAACACAATTCATCAACTGCATCATGCAGCTGTACATCCCCTGAGTCTTCCTCTAATAGAAATGGCGGTGGACAAGATCCGAACAAAACAGATCAAGTAGTGTGTCTGGCAAAGCACACACACACACGCACGTGCACACACACATATATAAACACACACACACACACACGCACACAGATACACACACAGAGGCTTACTTCATTTGTCCATAGTCGCACAAGCTGATCCCAGGCAAGCATTAGCTGATCCTCGATATCATCGTTATCGCTGGATACCACAGATCTGACCTGACAGGCAAAACACAACAATGAACAATGAACAACGGACAATGCACTGATTGATACAGTCAACTTCGCTTATAGCGACACTCGGCGGGGCACCGAAAAAGTGTCCTTATTCGCGAAGTGTCGTTATACCCGAAGTCTCATTACCAGTATATGTGTCACAGTTGGATGGGACTTTGCTCTGGGCATGGAAATTCTGTCGTTATTCGCGAATTGTCGTTATACCCGCAGTCGTTATTAGCCAAGTTGACTGTACCGTATGGTATGTCTTTTCTGACTGACGGGCCGGATCCATGCTTGCGGTGAGAACCGGTTGCCTAGCTGCACATAATATTTTATGCTGAGAAGACAATCACTGAGGTGGCCCTTGACAATGCCGGCAGAAACATTGGCAGAAGTTGTTACTTTTTCTGGTGTGTTTTGTCACTTTGCATGTTTGGTATGTGGATAAAGAAATGGAGCAGAATTCAAGGAAGTGTCTGCTATAATGTTTGTATGGTTCTCTGCCAAATTTCACTGTTATTCTAACATAATCTGTCAATTTGAGCGCTATACGCATATGGCTACAAACAGGTGCTGCTGCTGTGAACATCACAATTCGTGGACATACACGCAGCCCCCCCCTCCCCTAATGGTAAACTGGCATGTCCATTCCCGAAGGGAACTCACGACCGCCGCTAACACCAGGTAAACCCTGAACAGCACAATACCTGGACATACACGCAATCCCCTCCCCTTGAGGGTGCCAAAGCCGGTCCAGTTGGCTCGGCTCAAGCCGTACCAATAGACTGGTTGAGTTTTTTTTGAGAGAAAAATATTTTGAGTTCTTCTAACATTTCGCATAGTGCAATGGTGGCAAATGGCCTTTTAAACGGCACGATTTGGCTTGATTTTTCAAGAATCCACAGAGGGAGGTCCCCCTTTTATTACACCCTTTGGGAGAAGCTGCACGAATCGATAATAGCTTCTGATGCCCATGCCCCCCCCCCCCCCCCAACAAAACACATGTGAATACACACCACCCCCACCCCCACACCTTCCCTCCCTCCCCACACACGCACGCACGCACACACCAGGGAATCCAGTGTCCCTCATTGAGGAGACGGAACGATACCTACCCCGGTGCGTATCCAATTTCGACCTTGCTGATGTGCTTGTTCCTTCATGCTTTGTAACATACCCGTGGCATTGCCTTCACCCTGCCACATACTTCAGCAAAGAAAATATGCAGTGCGCCACAAGCACACACACACACACACACACGCACACACACACACACACACACACACACACACAAACACACACTTGTTGCTCACTGCCAAAACTGGTCACGTGGGTCTCCCCGGGAGAGGGGAGGGACTCAAAAGGAATCTTGGAAAGATGACTCAATTGGCTATTGAACCGCCCAACGGCCGACACCCTCTGAAATCCCCAAAACTCTGGATGGACTTGAAAACGATCCCACTTATGGGCTCACCACACCTCAGTAAGTGGGTGAGGACAAGGTGCAGAAAAAGGATTGACGGCATCAGGGTATCCGTACCGGGATCCAACTGCAGTTACCTCTGCCCCTAGTGAAGGTAATACTTGCTACTAGTGTGGGTGGCTAGATTAGAGTGGATCTGATACAAGCTTCACTAGCACCATGATTACACAAGAGTTAATCTAGCCAGAAGTAGTCCATGGTTAACAGGTATGTATACTTCAAATAGAAAGTATATGAACCCTGGAACCAACGAAGGTGGTGGGTACAACATTACACCTTCAAGCAGCCGAGCCTGTTGGCAACAGACCCAACACTATCCGGCAAAAGTGTACCCACCGACCAAACTAGCTGGCACAAACACACACACACACACACTCACACATACACACACAAACACACACACACAAACACACACCGACTGGCTCTTTGTAACACTGTGCACTGTTCCAGGTCATACAAATCCCTGGGCAAGTCTACCAACACAGTCCCACAGCCAGGGAACAAGACAATATTTTGAACACAATTTCAAGCAGAGCAATTCCGGCACTAGCTGGAACTTGCCGTACCGCTCACCTTCTCAACTCTGGATACATCTCAATGACGTGCTGTCCAAGAGTGGTGCTTTGTTGAATGATGTGGCCCCTCTCACTTTGTACCTGCGCGCCATCACCATCCGCAACAAATACAAAACAAACTGAGCAACTGAATGCTGAGCACATAAAACAGTTCAGTGGAAACTGAGTAGCGAAAACTGGGCAGGGGGAACTGGGCAGGGGAACTGGGCAGGGAGAACTATGTAGTGGTAGGAACCGGAGCAGAACCATGTCAGAAGTGTTAAGACTATGTGAGATGCTAATCCAGCCCCCGAAAATTTATCTCTGACAGCTCTCTGAGAGGCTTGGCAGTGATGTAATCAAACTAATCATCTACAGTGTCCCCATTAACACGCAGACTTGACTTAAAGTCTGCGTGTAAACGCATTCTGATGCTTCCAATTGGAGACTCAACATTACAATTCATTTTAGCGTGGCCAGGTCTTACAGTCGCCTTGCTCCTTTCTACAATCTTAAATCCCTCGCCAATACTTCATTCTTCCAGCTAGTGTGCAACCAGATGCACTTATCTAAAAACTACTATAACAGCAGAATTGCCGGGCGGATTTACACAGTTCATGCATATCTCTAGCCAGTGCTTAACTTTGGAGTACCGAATGGGGACTAAAGTGGAAGTGACTGAAGAAGCTTATAGAACAGAAAAGTACCAAGGAACTACAAGTTACGCTATACGCTATACGCGACTGGAGAAGCTTTTGTGAAGTAAGGGATATGAGTCAATCAAGTTGTAAATCGCTTTGAAAAATCGTTCACTACATGAGGCTTGCCCTGCTGGGCTGTGAGCCGTACCTGAACAGCCAAGAAGAATGCCATCAGGAGAGTGGTCACACACAACACTAGGATCAACAGCAAGGGCACAAACTTGTCCGTTGTCGACAGCAGACCACTGACTATCTGAAAACAAGTGATGCGGAAAGTGAAGAAACCAGCAACGGAGAGAGAGAGAGAGAGAGAGAGAGAGAGAGAGAGAGAGAGAGAGAGAGAGAGAGAGAGAGACAGAGACAGACAGAGACAGAGAGAGAGAAACAGAGAGAGACATTGTGACTGCTGAAGGACAATTCTGTGGCAAAAGTAGCATGTGATGGAAAACACAGGCAGATACAATATGAACAATTCGTTCATAGAACACTTAAAAGCAGACTTCCCACTGATTTTTGCTCCAAAATTGTAGGACCTGCATCTGCACCTGCATCTCCACCTGCATCTGCATCTGCATCTGCATCTGCACCTTCATCTGCATCTGCACCTGCATCTGCATCTGCACCTGCATCTGCACCTGCATCTGCATCTGCATCTGCATCTACATCAGTTTGTGGATGAACACCTGCAACCAAATTCTTTAACTTAATTGACTTTAACATAAGCCAATCAAGCAATATCATTTAATACCATAAAAATATTGACACTGCATTTTACATACCTTCTTGTCTCCTTGGCTGATAAATCTGAGGATAGCGCGCATTGGTGGAGGCATGAGCACATCTCGACGCGAGTGTATCCATGTACCGATCAAGTGCTGGGGTCTGGAAAGCTGCAAAATGTGCCACAGAAATACAGCATGAGACTATGTCTTGGGGGGCTAATGCCCACTCAAAAACACACACACACACACACAAACACATCTCCCCTCCCCAAACACGCAAATACACAAATACACGCATATCTCTCTTGCAAATGCCGCCTCGCCTATTGAATAATCTGCGAGGACATAATAGTTTTAATAGAGCTATGATTAAAATGAAGGCCGCAGACATTGCGCAACTCAGTTACTTGTTTGACATGTATGTGTATTTAATAAGTATATAACAACAATAATTCCCAAGCTCTACCTGTAGGATATTCAAACATTACACCCTCCAACAAGACCCCCCCCCCCCCCCCACATACACACACATAACTCGCGTAAGTGCATTTTAGCACAATGAAAGAGACCATTTATGTTGACAGTTTCTTGCTTTGAAAGCACAATGTGAAATTTCTAATCAGAGTAGAGAAATGTAATACAGGGCTGCATACTAACATAGACAATGGTGTCTGCGTGTTTCATATGCAAACAAATAACTGCAGTATTGGCTATAAGAAAGCTCACAGGGCAATAAAAACCTCTCCAGATCCAGTAGCCACTTGACTCTATACTTCAACCTCACGAACAATAACAGGCTTCTACTACCAGATCGATTGTCGTTACTCGCAACGCTAACTGTTCAATGCGTGCTCCCTAGCCCACAACAATTCATTTACTTATAAAGCATCTCCTGGCTCGCCGAAAGACTGCCAAAAGTGAGAATGTGATCTGTTTTGTGTGTATCCGTATTTAACCCTTTGTGTACCAGCCCCATCTGGAACCGTAACGTATGTTACGGTTCGATGCGCCGTTCGGCGGCGTCCTTGCTCCGATCTACTCGCGGTTTGTTGCGCTGGACAGTTGAGATCCCACTGCAAATTTTGATGTATGCTGTGGGTAGGTTGCCATTTGAAAGTATGGAGAACGACCGCGGCGAAACGTGCGCTTTGAAAATTCAGACTCTCCACAGGCCCTGGCCTAAGCCGGGGGGGGGGGGGGGGGGGGGGGGAGGGTCTCCGAGATGAAGGGTGGCGACCAACCACGGCTAACTAATTCGCAACTCACCAGCTTGCGGGTGGTGTCAACAATGCTGAATCGCTCCAGGATGAGTCGTACCACAATCAACGTGGCAGGGATGAGCAGCAAGCACAGCAGCCACGGGAACTTGTAGAGAATGAGAGCAAGGCAGCACCATACAACGACGTAACAGTAGCCACCGCTGTGTTCCAACTCAAGACCAATGAACTCCTGGAATACACTGCGCTTGCGATGGGCACGGTTGCTCCACGAGCGACGCAGTTCGTAGCTGGTGGGAGAGTCGCGTCCTGTTCACACACACACAACACACACACACACACACACACACACACACACACACACACACACACACACACACACACACATTTGTGCGTGCATGTGCACCCACGCACATACACACACACACGCACACACACACATTTGTGCGTGCATGTGCACCCACGCACATACACACACACACGCACACACACATACAAACACATAAACAGACACGTATGCACACACAAAGACATACCAACATGAAAGTACCACACTCAGCACTGCTCCCTAACTGTAACGCATCACGTCTGCATCACGTCTGCATCACGTCTGCATCACGTCTGCATCACGTCTGCATCACGTCTGCATCACGTCTGCATCACGTCTGCATCACGTCTGCATCACGTCTGCATCACGTCTGCATCACGTCTGCATCACGTCTGCATCACGTCTGCATCACGTCTGCATCACGTCTGCATCACGCCTGCATCACGTCTGCATCACGTCTGCATCACGTCTGCATCACGTCTGCATCACGTCTGCATCACGTCTACATCACGTCTGCATCACGTCTGCATCACGTCTGCATCACGTCTGCATCACGTCTGCATCACGTCTGCATCACGTCTGCATCACGTCTGCATCACGTCTGCATCACGTCTGCATCACGTCTACATCACGTCTGCATCACGTCTGCATCACGTCTGCATCACGTCTGCACAATGTCCCATGCCAGTGATGTGCTATACAGTAAAAACACAGTTTACTGGAAAAGAAGGGGATTCGCAGTCATTGAAACAGGACACAATGTTCTGGAGTGAATACCCACGCATATTTCATGCCTTCAAATCTCCCAGCTCGCAGACTTGTTAAACAGGGAGTCGTACATTCTAGGAAGACGACATAGGACGAAGTAACCAATACTGCATGTAACATGCAATCGCAATTCAGGATTTGAACTACTAAATCCTAATGCATTCCAGACATACAAACGAAGCCATGGGCACACAAATGGGCACACAAGTCGGACCTAGCCCAAGAGCGACTGTAATGGGCAGGCCAGAACCAAAACCCACATCAGTTCACGCTCCCAGTGTCTGCTCCAGCGCCGGGTGAGCCGGGTAATCCACCCGGTTGGGCGGCGCTTCGACCCGGTTGAAAATACAGTACCGGGTCACCTGTGACCCGGTTGGTACTTTACACTTTCGAACTTTGAAAGGACTGACTACATGGCTTGTATGAAGGGAGTCGTCAAATATTTGACGACTCCCTGCTTGTATGTGTCAGATATATCATTGGGCCTAGTTATTGTTTATTGTCCGAATTAAAATAAACCAGCCAACCAGTTAAAGCATGTGACTCGGCTGGTAAGACAGCGCCAGGTACATGTGTACCCGGCTCCGACCCGGTTGAAATGGTTGCGCCAGGTACACGTGTACCCGGCTGTCCTACAATCCTAGAGCAGACACTGGTTCCAGGTGCCTGTGTGGTCTCCCTAGATGCTACGACTCCATGAGTTCAACCCACATGTCTGCAACCTCATCTAAAGTAGGTGTTTATGCACACATGCATGCTCAAGAAGGCGCTCACTACATCATCAGCACACACGCATACACACGTGAGCACGATCCACACGCGGTCGACCGAATGGTTACTCGCTCCACACTGCCACGTATGTACATTGCACTGCAAGCACTACCCACACTTTGACAAAGAGAGCTACTTGCTCCAAAGTATTGTACCTGGAGAGGATGGGGGTACGGGTCGTGTATCAGTTTCGTCATGCGACAGTGATGACAGCAGCAACTCGGAAGCCTGTTCTTCCTCTCGATCTTCATCTTCATCATCATGCTGCTCTGCGGAGATAAGGAAAATGGGGAGATAAAAAACGAAAAAAGGTAAATTATCGTGTCCGTTCCCGAAGGGAACTCACGACGACCGCTAACACCCGGTAAACCCTAGCGGCAGACGCAGAGCCTAACGGTGGAGGTGAGTGGATAAGTCTCACAACCATTGGCACAAGTGCCGAGAAACGGGGAGATAGGTACATGGAATATACACATTGAGACTAAGGGGCAAATGCAGTCAATTTGTCACCAGCAGAAACAATGCTCTAGAAGGATAACTAGATGTCGGTTCCGGGAAATTGGGATTCACTGACCTATTCCAGACTAAAGGAAATCAAGAATTCGCATCACCAACACCAGCTCATTCTCATACTGTCCTTATGCTGCTCTCGGTCTTTGTCTTTGTATCTCTATCTCTTTCCGTCTCACAAATAGTACCTCCTTTAGAAAAATAATTGTTGTACAATATCAGCAAAATGTCTGGCAAGATCCACCACCAGAATGAACTTGAAGACTCCACTGCAGCCGTATTTGCTGTTGGATAAGATGTAGGCGAAAAGACTAAATGCACACCCTGCATTATGACGATAAACACACGCCAACCGCAAACACCTCTCTAAGCTGAAAAGTTACACTCCGGCATAAAGAGTCTTCTTCTCACAACCACCGCCATCAGTTCGCGCCTGGTTGATGCATGGCGGGTGAACGCGGACATAGCAAGCTGGCGCATAAGACAGTGCTTGACAAGGCGCAAGATTCGAACCGATATACAGTTGCGTTCGGTAAAATCCGACCCAACGTGCAAAGCTGTCGCCCTGGACCAGTTTTGATTACATCATTGTGCAATGTAAATTGTGCACATCAAGCAGCATTCGGGCCACTTCCACGGCATCAAGGGCCGTGCAAGTTGAGGACGCGAAATATACCCTTTGGGTCAGATTTCACAGAGTACAACTTAACCAGGGTGTACCTATGCAGCCTAGACAGCCTGGGTGTGCCAGGCATGTGCAGACCGTCATTTAACCAGGTGTGTCGCTACCGCTATACTATTCAACCATGGCTCATCAGCAGAACGAAACCTAGAGAAATAGATGAGACAAAGTGAAGGACACAGGTGCAGCCGTGGCCCAATAAATCTGACCCACATGCCGAAAGCAGTACCAAGGCTCATGCGACTGCTGCAGCCCTCGCATAGGCTTATTGGACCGTGTACGACGAAATTGAATAGGAAACTTGACGATACTTTCGACTCGTGGGTCAGATTTCTTTGGCCCCGACTGTATAAGAATACAAGCAGCAATGAAATTACTTATCTCAAAGCTGTCCAGCTAGTGCACCCAGAAGACACAACGATGTCACAAGGATGATGAGTGAGAGTCGATACGATGGCACCAGAGTAGCAAGGTAGAGCAGAAAGGTGAACCAGACGATGGAGGACAGGTGACGCATCACGTGCCGCGTCCGGCCCGACCAGAAGAAGACGATGAGCACCGCGTAGCCCGCAATGACCGTCTACACCTGCCTTGGAGCACACCAGCATGAACATTGTGCTGCAATGAATACGTTGAACGACAATTGCTTCTCTATTGACGTAGCTGGTTAGTGTGATGGCGAGACAGCCCGGGGGGGGGGGGGGGAGAGGGGGGGGGGGAGGGGGGGGGGAGGGTTACTGATTTGTTGTGATGTATTTAGTCACCGACTGTGAGTAAACAACTGAATACCGTATTTTCAGGAATATATGCCGCACGGGAGAAAAAGCGGCACCCCCATTGTTTTGGGCACACAATACAGATGTCTACCTTATTTATCACCGTTAAATTGATCATCGGAGTATAAGTCCCCCCAATTTTTGGGGGGGGGGGGGAGGTGAATTTGAGTGTTCAAAGTGCGGCTTATACTCCGTAAATATACGGTAACTAGAGAGTCAAAATGTTCCGAGTTATGACTAACTGTCCACTAACGTAACCAGATCTTATACAGTCAGCCATACGGTCATAACTCGTAACATTTTGTCCTTCTCCTTTTTCACCATAATTTAATCGGCTCACCATCCGAGTTCAATTAGAGAGTCCATTGCATTATCACAACACACTCACCAGATAAATGTAACCGTAAACTCTGACGAACTCCATGAAGTGCGATGCTGTGTCTAGACCCTCAATAGAGCGTTGCAGCGCAGCGAACACTGGCAAGTGATTGAGAATGTAAACACATGTCAGCAGGCCCGCCATGCACGCCATGGCCTTCCACTGACGATACAGAACATCCTGCGACGTACGACAGGCCAGGCCAGGCCAGGAAATGCAGCGGCAGCACGATTATTCCCAGCCACAGTGGTGTGTTGTTAATCTGCATGAGCCGGAGCCTCGCGTTCAGGACGTGCGTGCTGCGATGCTTGATCGGGAACAAGAATACTCCGCACAGCACAGCCCAGAGGAGAGGTCTCAGAAATGCAGAGAACACCTGATACAGTGCGAACGCTACGATGCCCACAATCACAACAAACACATTGGCTGCCGACTGGTAGAACGCTTTGGTCACTTCGGTCTTGTTCAGTGCCTCTTCGCCCAGCAGTCGGCCTATCGTATAGTCAAACAACGTATCCTCGAGTGAATTCTGAAAAATCATCCGTCGTCTCTGACCCATGGCGGATCTACCGGAGCGAGCTGAGAAGGCGGCGGAAGGTAGCGATACCGATGGATCGTCATCGCTAGCGCTGCCAGTAGCGGTAACACAGGCATCATTTTTATCCCAAAGGCGTTTCGGGGGTGAGGCAGAAACGAGAGCCACTATTTTATTCGGAGGGTACGACTTGGAATGTTTCAATGAGTCCAATGAAAATTATCTGCATGCAGCGTAGCTGGACAGATTGCTTTTCAAAGCAAAAACAATCAACAAACAGAAACACAAACAGCGAAAACAAAAGCATTTTTCTACATCCACAAAAAAATTACGTAATCTTTCGGTTTTGAAGGCCGCGCATTAAGGGTTTCCAGATTATTCGCAAGAAATTGCGTATTATTGAGATGCAAGATATTGTAGTCGAGCATCAATTCAAGATTCAAATCCAAAAAATGGTGCTATGCGAAAAATGTCTAAAAAATATTCAAAAAATCACTCAAAACCCGAAAATTATCTACCCGTTGCCATGGCAACGATGACGTAACATTATGCATGACAGCGCTGAGCTCAGATCAGAGGCCACGTGCACTGAAGTCGAAATTTTTTCAGGCCCATCGTGGCACGTGATCGGTGCCTTTGGTCCCCCAGATTTCCAAAACACCTCAAAAAGAGGTCTAAAAAAGGTAGAATTTGGTCAAAATTTCCGGAAAACTGTCGAATTTGCGAAAAATCACGGAAAAACAGCAAAATTCGAAAAAATCCAAAGATCCAAAAAACACCCCAGGCATTATTCAAAAAGATAATCTGGAAACCCCTACCGCGCATTAGGCCTTTCCGGATTATGCGTTTTTTCCTGGTCTAAAATGGAAATGGAAAGTGTTTTGAAAAACCCGGCGCGCGCGCATGGCATATGGCGCCCAGCGCACGTCACGTGCACGCGTAGATCTACGTGTACGTACATGTACATGTACATGTACGTGTGGTTGGACTTGTCTTTCTACATACTGTAAAAGCCATTTATAGGGGAAGTTAAGGTGGCAGACTACCCAAAAATTCGCTGAAAAATCGAATTTGTAAATTCATATTGAGTGCTACGTCAGTTGAAAGAGCATGAATAGCTGCAAATTCTCTGAAAATTGGGTCCCGATCTGACCGGCCGTTCAAGAGTTATGGCCGAAAATGTGCCCTTGGCCCCTTGCAAGGAAAGATTTTTTTGTTGCACGCTGTCATTTGTTGGCAGCACTGTATTTGAAAGTGAGCAGACCGTGCGCAACTTGTCGTATCATGGAAACACGTGAAAGTGTGCAGAATTTTGCTCCAAGTCCAAAAAATCAGGTTTTTGAGCCACGTATTGGGCTGCAGGGCGGCGGGCGAAGCCCGCCGCCGTGCAGCAGAACTTTTGCCGGCACCCTCGTGACGTTGCAGATATGTGGCTTGATTATTGTAGTTGACGTTGATTTAGTGACTTTGGCAAGTTTGAGTCGTGTCAAGAAGTCAGGTAGGATTCAGTACTAGGCAGTAGTGAAACGTGAGTGGTAGTCTTTGCCGGTTTCTGAGGGCATCCTGGATTTGGTGTGCAGCGCTGTGGAAATGGGTTGCTGTGGAGGTCCCAGCACTGGATGTTGTATCAAAGGTACGACCTCGTAGCACGTGCTAAACCTAAAAAAATTCAAAATTGACCTGTGTCTGTGGGAGTGTGTGAGAGAACGCCCACTCGTTCCGATGTGACAGATTCCAGGGCCTCGTTGAGGGGCCCTACCCCATCACCCATGGCTGCTTCTGGACTTGTTCTAGGTTTGAGTCCCGCGCACGAACAGAATGAGCACGAAAATGTGAAAAAATTGTAAATGCATTTGTTTGGCTCCTGGGTGGCTCGCGCACCGTGGCACTATGCCGGAAATTTGAGTTTTTCCGGCCTGGAAAGCCTGTCAGTGAGGCGCAAGAACTTGTAAATCATGTCCTGAGGGCCAGCATAGTGGCAGGAGTGTGGGGTCAAAATTTCACTCAAATCCATTGAGAATCACCAAAGTTACGGTCAATTGAATGCCATATGAAATTTATGGGTAGGCTGCCCCCTTAAAGGGGAAGTTAGGGCAAAAATTAAAATTTCACCAATTGTAGTCTTCGGGGTGCTGAGTCGAATGGTCTTGGTCCGAGAAAGCTCAGACGCTCCCTTCCCACTTGAATCCCAATCGAACTCGCGCACTTCCACCGAAACTGGGTGACTGCGCCCTACTAGATGGGGATTTGTATGCAAAATGTCACTAAAAGCGCCATTTCGTTCTTATAAAAGCACGGATGACCACGATTGGCCCATATGTTGTAGTCTTTTGGACGCTGAGTCGACTGGTTTTGGTCCGAAAAGGCTGCGATGCAGCGTTCCTCCTTTATTCCCAATCGAACATGGTTGAACAAGCGGTCACATGCTCCTGCGTACACCAGTCACCTGGTCACCGTGCCTGCAGGGTACAACTTACTAGCCTTTTTTGACCTTTATTGGGTGCAGTCCTGTCACTCGAGTTGAACTCGAGTTGAACCTTGGTGTGAAAGTTGTCGCCTGCTGGCGTGGTGACCAGGTGATTTGGGCACCCAGGAGCACGGGACCACTTGTTCAACCATGTTCGATTGGGAATAAAGGAGGAACGCTGCATCGCAGCCTTTTCGGACCAAAACCAGTCGACTCAGCGTCCAAAAGACTACAACATTGGAGCCAATCGCGGTCATCCGTGCTTTAATAAGAACGAAATGGCGCTTTTAGTGACATTTTGCATACAAATCCCCATCTAGTAGGGCGCAGTCACCCAGTTTCAGTGGAAGTGCGCGAGTTCGATTGGGATTCAAGTAGGAAGGGAGCGTCTCAGCTTTCTCGGACCAAGACCATTCGACTCAGCGCCCCGAAGACTACAACTGGTGAAATTTTAATTTTTGCCTTAAAAAAAAAAGTAAATAATCGTATCCGTTCCCGAAGGGAACTCACGACGGCCGGTAACACCCGATAAACCCTAGCGGCAGATGCAGCGCCTAACGGTGGGTAACTTCCCCTTTAATTTAAAGGGAAACTGAACGCCAAAAATAAGTATGGCTTATCCGAAGGAGAATTGGGCAGCTGCACTGATTCCGATGAGCTATGTCTCGAGCCGATCAGAGAAGAGGAACCGTGTCAAATTTCATAAACAACACCTTCCATATTTGGAAATTGGGCTTGATGACGTGCGTATTGCTTAGCTGTCACCAAAAAAGACTCACCATGCTGTGCATGCTCAGCAGTGTAATTGAATGGAAGAAAACAATTACTTTGGTGTTTTGCAGCTCTATTTCGTTCCCTGATGGTAACCAAATCTAGATGTAGGAATCTGTTGAGCAGGAGAGTGACACATGTCTTCCCGAAGGCTGTCCAGCCTGCAGTGGTGATGAAGAAGACACGAATAACACCCCAAGATCGATTGTAGGCTACTAGCGAATTGAAAAACTCATGGTGGATATATTTGCTTCCACTCCAAGGCAATTATAGCAATAAAAACTGCTTTATGGCAGCTTTCTAATAAAGTTTATTGTGTTCTAGTCCTGGGTGTGGCCTAGGCTATAGAAAATTTATAAAATTGCTTCCAAACTGCCTTGGACTCCGTCTAAAAAGTAAGAAATTAACGAAATGTGATTGCCGAAAATTAAAATTTCACACAAAACCTCACAATAATCACAATACTTGACAATCAAATACTGCTTTCAACACTTGTTTAGTCTGACACTGTACTTGTACTTGTACTGCACCAACATGCATGCATGGGAAAGAGGATCACGAGGAGAAAAGGTCTTCTAGCTTTTCATCCTGTGTGTGATTATTGTGAGGTTTTGTGTGAAATTTTAATTTTCGGCAATCACATTTCGTTAATTTCTTACTTTTTAGACGGAGTCCAAGGCAGTTTGGAAGCAATTTTATAAATTTTCTATAGCCTAGGCCACACCCAGGACTAGAACACAATAACCTTTTTTAGAAAGCTGCCATAAAGCAGTTTTTATTGCTATAATTTCTTTTGTTTTTTTGTCGCAGTAATGTAGTTAGTGTGTGTTAGCATCCACCGATCACACTGCCATGTTTGCATCTGCCGCGCACCGCTGCATCGGTGCATTGTGCACTGCACTCACACTGCCAGCGCATAGATTCGGGCACGCTTGGCCTGACGTCACACAACTGCTTCCTTTGAACTTTTGCTCACTGCACTCACACTAGTACACTGCCAGCGCATGGATTCGGGCGCGCTTAGCCTGACGTCGTACAACTGCTTCCTTTGAACTTTCTCTTTCTTTCTTGCTGTTGGCTTCACTTCAAAGACTAGTCTAATTAGTGGTGACTTTTAGCTTGTGCCAGCACCAAATTTTCGCTTGTGCCAGCACCAAATTTTCAGTTTGGCTTCTAGCTTGTGGTAGCTTTGAGTAACTAATTAGCCACACGCTTCGATTGTGTTCAGCTCGTACTGTTGGTGCCTGAAACAATGTCGTCTATTGTGCATCGGATGCGGGTGGCAGAACTGCGAGCCGAGCTGGACGATCGAGGTCTGCTGACCACCGGAAAGAAATCCATTCTGGTTCAGAGATTGCTGGACGACATGGAGAGAGAAAACCTGGGTCCAACTCAACCTTCAGCAAACGACTCTGCCGAACCCACTGTGGATACATGCGAGGTGCTCGCCGATCCCCCGGTCACCTTGGATCCGACTGGTATTCGCGAACTTATTCGGGCTGAAGTTCGTTCTGCCATCACAGACGAGATTGGAGCCTCTCTTCTGTCGCAGCCAAGTGCGGCACCAGCGCCACCAGCTGCGTCATCCGACATTGGCATGGGTGCTGCGTGCTCCACACCGCCTCACGCTGGAAATCTGCACGTCCCAAAGTCGGTGCAGGATAGGATATTGCGAGGTGAGTTTGTGGACTTCGACCAATTGTTGCCTGAGATCTTGGGGGCAGTGGATAGCAATAAGTCGTTCGAGCTCAGATCCAGTTCACCCGGGGGTGCACTGGAAGTCGTAGAGGTGAACACCACTCGCCCGGTTCGTAGACGTGTGCACGATATCGCCACTTGGTTAGAAGCATGGTCTCTGTATATGCATGTTGTGATCAGCAATGCACCCCACCGCACAGCAGAACTCCTTTCATACCAGTGCATGATCTTGGCGGCCAACAGGCAGTATTTTGCAGAGGCTTGGCTTATGTATGACCAGCAATTTCGAAGGCTTGTCGCTTCACAACCTGGCAAGCGCTTTGATACGATTGACATAAATACATGGCAGCTGTGCATCACAGGCAAGGCCAGGCATAGATGTCAGTCGTGCAGCCTTGTCCACCGCGGCTGCAAGCAACATGTGTCCTTTTCGTCCCAAACATGCACACCAAGCTCAAACATCATCATCCTCACTGCTCACCCGCAACAACGCAGGTGCCGTCATCTGCCGAAACTTCAACCTTGGCAAGTGTAGCTGGTCAAATTGCCGGTTCTCCCACATCTGCAACCGCTGTGGCAAGGACCACCCCCGCAGCAAGTGTTCCGGCAAAGGTCAGCGACCAGCCCAGTAGTTCGGGATTGCAATCCCAGCCTGAGCAACCAATAACTGTTGCATGTGTACATAATTTTGTTCCCGCTCACATTAATAATTCCTCTGTACATACCCCTTTGCATGTCTCTCGTTTTGAGCTTCTATTGCGTCATCACCCCGATAAAGAATTTGCTTCCTATGTGCTAAACGGGCTGCGCTACGGCTTTAGCATAGGTTTCACTGCTTCACGCGACGTTTCTGTCCAGTCTGCTAATCTGCCATCTTCTGCTGCTTGTGCCTCCTTTATTTCTGACCAGCTTTATGCTTCTTGCCAGCGTGGCGAAACTGCTGGTCCTTTTAGTGCAGCCCCGTTCACCTCCATGCGCTGCTCTGGTGTCGGTGCGGTACCGAAGAAGAACGGCAAGCTTCGTATGATTCACCATCTTTCTAGCCCCGCCGGTAATAGTGTGAACGACGGAGTTCCAGCTGACCAGTTTTCCCTGCACTACATCAGTATTGACGATGCAATCGAGTCTATTATGTCCTCACCTCAGCCGGTGTACCTCGCAAAGCTGGACATCAAAAGTGCATTCCGGCAAATCCCAGTTCGTGCTGAAGACCACTCACTACTCGGCATATTCTGGCAAGGCAACTACTATTACGAGCGGGTGCTACCGTTTGGGCTTCGCTCCAGCCCAGCCATTTTCGATTCCGTTGCCTCGGCCATAGAGTGGATTATCCGGAACCATTTCTCCATTGCCGACCTATTCCACTACTTGGACGACTTCCTAAACGTCACAACTGGCTATACTGTCGCCCAGCGTCAACTAGCAATCCTGCTGCGAGCCTTCATCTATTTGGGCGTGCCGCTAGCGCCAGCAAAGGTGGAAGGTCCCGCGAGATCACTGACGTTCATCGGCATTATTCTGGACTGCGAGCGGCTCGAGGCCAGGCTCCCCATGGACAAGCTCAACGACCTCCGATCGCTATTGGCCAGCACGACCAACAGCCGGAAGATATCCCAACGCCAACTCGAGTCCCTATTGGGTAAGCTCTCGTTTGCTGCCCGTGTCATCACTCCAGGCCGTACCTTCATGCGTCGTCTGTGGTCCCTCTGCTCACGGTTTCAGCAACCACACTACTCAATAACTTTGACCCAAGAATGCGTGGATGACCTGCTATGGTGGATGAGGCTACTAAGTGAGTGGAACGGGAAGTCCTTCTTCTTGCACCCTAACTGGACCCCATCACCAGATCTCCAGCTATACACAGATGCAAGTGGCACTCATGGCTGGGGTGCTTACAACAACGGGAAATGGATTCAAGGTTCATGGAACAGTGCCCAGATGCGGCAGTCTATTGAGTGGAAGGAGCTGTTTGCCCTCGTGGCAGCCTGCGCCACATGGGGCGACGAATGGGCTAAGCTCCGGATTCGGGTACACTGCGACAACTCGGCGGTAGTGGACTGCATCCGTTCGGGCACGTGCAAAGCCCCAGCTGTGATGAAGTTGCTACGCGAACTGTTCTTCGTTTGCTATGAGTTCAACTTTCATGTTAGCGCTGTGCACATTGCCGGCTCCAAGAATGTCATTGCAGATTGCCTTTCTCGTTTTCTTATGCAGGAATTTCGACGTCATGCTCCGTTAGCGCGGCCGAGTCCAGACCGTGCTCGTCTTCCAGCAGTCTTGTGAGTGAAGTTACTAAGTACGCTGCCTGTGCAATTGCTGCTAATACCAGACGCACCTACTCTGCCGGTGAGCGTCGTTTTGTCAGTTTCTGCTCCCTTTGCAATCTGCAACCTTACCCAGCTTCTGATCTTACCCTCAGCTGCTTTGGCGCTCTTCTTGCTCGCTCTGTCCGCCCTTGCACGATATCTGTTTATTTGCAAGCTGTACGGAATGCACACATTGAACAGGGTCTAGAGGATCCCCTGATCGAGACCTGGCTTCTCAAGAGAGTGTTGAAGGGTGTTCAGCGGTGCCATGGGACCGAGACAGTAAAGCCTAGATTGCCCATAACTATGCCAACTCTAAGGAAATTAGTCGATGCCTGTGATCACGTCCCCGTGTTGCCCGAGCATGACCGAGTTCTCTTCAAGTCTGCTGTGCTGTTGGCATTCTTTGGTTTCCTAAGGTGCTCCGAATTTACAGAGGGCCTTACAAGAGAGTGTATCAGATTTGAGTCGGGCAGCATGACCATCCTGCTAAAGAGATCAAAGACAGACCAATTTGGAAAGGGAGTCCATATTGTCATTGGACCGGCCGGTCGCCCTTACTGCCCTGTGTATGCTATGCTACGCTACCTGGCGATGATTGGCAGTCGAAACGCATCCACTCCTCTGTATGTACTTGCCAAGGGTGTGCCGTTATCCAGAGCTGTTTTCACCAGTACTGTGCGCTTGCTGCTTGAAAAGGCTGCGGTGCCAAACATCGAACTCTACTCGGGGCACTCATTCCGAATTGGCGCAGCTACTACCGCTGCCATGGCAGGGATACCTGATTCGCTGATTCGTTCTGCCGGCAGGTGGCAGAGCGATGTGTGTCTACGCTATATGCGAATTCCAATGGAGACCAAGTCCAAGATCTCGGCTCAGCTTGCCTCAGTGAGTGACCTTATCTGATTCTTTGCACGGACAGTTTATGTTCCATCCCTGAAGTCCTAGCATAGGAATGTCACTGCTCGATAATTTCTTAATGCTGGGCGGGGGGTTGTTCGGGGATAGTGTTGCTGCTTTGTGGAGCTCTATCGCTCCTAACTGGTCACTTGCTTCGCTAGTTGCGGCTCTTCACGAGCCAGTTGTTGCCAATTGCATTGGCTTTGCCTTGCAACCCCATTGTGGCACAATGTGGGTTTATTGCGGCTCCTCGCGAGCCAGTTGCTGCCAGTGGCCTGGCATTGCTTTCCAGCTCTTCGAGCTTTTGCATTACAAGACCAGTTACTCGAAGCAGCACACTATCTCCAAAACAATTCCTTGTTGCCTTGGGCTGAGTATGAGTGTGTGAGGGATATGGTGCTAATGTCGCAGTAATGTAGTTAGTGTGTGTTAGCATCCACCGATCACACTGCCATGTTTGCATCTGCCGCGCACCGCTGCATCGGTGCATTGTGCACTGCACTCCCACTGCCAGCGCATAGATTCGGGCACGCTTGGCCTGACGTCACACAACTGCTTCCTTTGAACTTTTGCTCACTGCACTCACACTAGTACACTGCCAGCGCATGGATTCGGGCGCGCTTAGCCTGACGTCGTACAACTGCTTCCTTTGAACTTTCTCTTTCTTTCTTGCTGTTGGCTTCACTTCAAAGACTAGTCTAATTAGTGGTGACTTTTAGCTTGTGCCAGCACCAAATTTTCACCCTCCATCCCTCCCATTTGATCATCTTGCTAATGGTACTATGGGACATTTAGCTCTATCGCTCCTAACTGGTCACTTGCTTCGCTAGTTGCGGCTTTTCACGAGCCAGTTGTTGCCAATTGCATTGGCTTTGCCTTGCAACCCCATTGTGGCACAATGTGGGTTTATTGCGGCTCCTCGCGAGCCAGTTGCTGCCAGTGGCCTGGCATTGCTTTCCAGCTCTTCGAGCTTTTGCAGTACAAGACCAGTTACTCGAAGCAGCACACTATCTCCAAAACAATTCCTTGTTGCCTTGGGCTGAGTATGAGTGTGTGAGGGATATGGTGCTAACTGTCACCAATCAATGGAATGCCCTTATGTAAATGATGGCCTTCACATCATATCTTTCTTTTTCCCTCCCCTTACTTTTATTTATCGCCGTGGTTAGCAATCACCCACTCTCTTAACATTGGCCGGTGTTTCCACCGAGTCTTGAGATGTTGTAATAAATATAAAATATAAATATCAATACCGTATTATACGCATTGATGTGCAAGCCTTTTCTTGCAGAAAATGGCACTAGCATAATGCATGTTCTTCTGCGGGGGAAACATGTGGTTAGTGGTGGGGATACTTTTTTATACGCAGGTCATTCTGTACATGTTGCTGTTGCAGAATTTCATGACTGTCATAAAATTGTCTTGCCTTGCCCTTTCAGATATTTCAGATTTCCCCACCCTCGATCAGATTTACTTGAGAAATGTAGCCAGGTGCGTATCGCAGATGTTTTTGTTGATTCTGTGTTTATAATTGTTTATAACCATGGGTTATCGTGATAAGGTCATCCGGCATCATATTGCACTGAAATCGTAATCCTGTTGATGTCGATACAACTTTTGGAAGTAGTTCAATGACTTCAAACTGTTAGTCCTCGATTTTCTAAAACAACACAGCAAAGGAGGAACAATAAACATGTATTAAAATGTAAACAAATACATTGTTGAGTCCGACACCTCGTTCCAACAACTACACTGATCCTGAGGATAAAAGGGGCAAGGCTATGGTTGGAGGTTATTATTATCAAATTGTCAAATTTTCGATAGAGCAATCCCCACAGGCCTAAGGCCTTCTTACAGGGTACCCTGGAGGTACTGAGAGATAAACAAGGCACTCCATAATAATAAAATGCTACACATCTTTTGGAGAGTATGAATGATATCCAGTCGAACCTCTTTAGGACGAAAACCAAGGGACCGATGGTATTTATTCTGTGAGTTTGTCTTAACCTATTTTGTAACCAGTGAATACAATTATTTCTCCAATAGACATATGAATAGATTTCTTCTGCAGCGAAAGATTCTAAGCCACACCGACTCATTGACTCGTCTAGGCGTCTTGTATGAAACAAATGAGGCACTGAACCTTTTTCTTTAGTAACATGACGGCAACTGAAACAGCAACAGAGAAAGTACGATACATGTACAGCACATTCTCGCAGGTACTACAAACAGATTGCAAATCGTAATTCTTGCTTTGGCGGCACGCAACTTTATTTGGTGCAGTGCAATCTCGGCGGTACTCACAAATCAAACAGCCCAGACTCGAGTAAACAGATCCAATTATACAAGTACGAGATTTTCACGAGACAAGACTGCACCCATTGGCTTGTTTCGTATGAAGCAAACAAGTCACTGAACCTCTCCATAATGGAGATGTTCCCTGATATGCGAATTTATTTTGCATACTCGGTCAATGGGTCCTTGAACCTTTCCTTCCAGATTGGGAACTGCCAACGATAGTATGCCACTGACCAGTTCCTTACTTGTAACGTACCAATGTACAATGAACATGAGTATTTCGACAACACATCTAAGCCTCAGCAGCAACATAAGCCTTACCGTCAAGAAGGTGAACTCGCGTTCTTCGCACACTGTAGGCAAGGGCAAAGAGATAAAAATTGATCTAAATCCGAATAAAATCAGCACACGTTATCAGGTATCCTGGGGCGGACGAGATAAATGAAAGGGTGAGCATAAGCAAATGAATCGAAGGAAACTGGTCAACTCAGAGATCACCTGTCATTGAGTATTCCGTAAAAGGACGTCTCGGCAGCGGAAAAGCAAAATTTAGAAAAGAGATCCTGTCAGCTTTTCCATATGTATTGCATTCCACCCAAAATCAGCACACTTTTCGTAAATGAAAGAGTCAACACAAGCAAATGAATCAAAGGGAACTGGTCAACTCACCTGTCATTGAGTAATATTCCGCGAAAGGAGGTCTCAGCAGCGCCGAAACGAAACAGCTCATGCAAGAAGCAGTTCCAAAGAAGGAAGTTCCTCGTGCATGCACATCCGAAAAGGCAACAACAAAAAGTACAAGTCTACAATGCACACGCATGCGGCGCCGGCCAGCCGCGCGATGGTAGGAGCCATAGAGTAGCTCCCTGGTCCAGGGCCAGGTACCGAGCATCTTACGTAGAAACTTACGTAGCTACGTAGACAACGTGTCTGAATAGCGGTGTCGTTCGGTAGCGCCATGTGAACACAATAATAGAAAAGCTGACAGGATCGCTTTTCTAAATGTCGAGGTATGAAGGGTGCTTGTACTGCCTTCCAAAGTGAAGCGGAGATGAACATGGCTTTGCATAGCTGTTGTTCTACGCCAACTTACCTACTCTTCCTGGTACCGTAGTGGTATATTGCAAATTTCGTGGACGAACAATTCGAGTCACTAGTGGCTAGTGAGCAACACTAACAGGTGAGATTTTTCAATTTGACAAAAATTGTTCTTGTTTGAGAACAGACGGTGGCAGTCATTAGACTCAGTAGGTGTCTCTCTGCGGCTTCTTTCCCTTCATCGATAGGGTTGTGCTTGAAGTCGAAATAAATAGAACATGTGGAACAAAAATCTGATCATGTAATTCGAATTTCAATTTCAAAGTATGTGTACATCAAATCACAAAAATTTCAATATGATGCTGTGCACTGAAAAAGACTGGGAGCTGGCAGCAATGGAAAGGGTAGAAACGAAACCAGTAAAGTAGAGTATTCATAAGGTAGAGGGAGTTGAAAACGGGAGACGAGTAGTGAGCATTTCAGTTCGAAGTAGTGTCAATAGACAGCATCGTGTTGCATATGTTGTGAATATTGTGCAAATCTAATAATTGGCAGAGGGTAGTGATTAACGCAGAATATTGTTACAATACGAGGTACTTTGTGAGCAGATAGCAATCAATATCACGACATGGTTTAGACAGGAACTCATAAATGTCAAGAAATTGATAATCCAAAATTATAATTACTTGTATTATCCCCTGAGTGGTATAATTATTATGGTGTTCTCCTGTGTTTACATGCAGAGCCTTGACGTTGCTGGACGAGCGACAATTATATTACATAAACTTGTAGCTCATAATGTGGGATGACTGCCGTATTGCATTGCCAACGCAAACCCATCCTGCGTCAGTGCAGCCATCCAGCAACTTGTACTCCCCGGACCAGATGTCGCTGCAGCTGAACACCATGCCGATGGAAAGCCAGGAGTTGATGGCGAAGCGTTCTGGTCTGCACAGTACAAGGCAAAGAACAATTATGAATTATAACGCATTGTAATCCTTCCCACACGTCTTTGTAAAAACAAACAAACAGTGCCATTATCACAACACTTGATCAAGCATCTTAATGAAGGTATTTTCCATTGTGCTGGCCTAGCATCTGCACCAGGAAGACCATGTACACTTAGGGGCCGTCCGTAAATATCGATGTTTTTTTAGAGACGATATTGGTGCTTCTCTCCCTTGACCCCCCCCCCCCTCCCCCCAGAAGACGCACATGCCCATCTAGATCATGGAATCAATATTTTTGGATGCTCATTTTTTTCCTTTTTGTCAATAATATGAACCCAAGATGGCAAGTTTGCAGTATTTATATGGTCTAATTGAGAAGGAGAGCATTATGACTTTTTTGGTCGCCCTCGAGAACACTTGTGGCCAGCAGCCTTCTTGTGCTGCATTAGCCCATAGTAGGTGGTGAAGGCTAAGCCACAAGTAAAGTATCTTGTGTGTGTTTGTGCGTGTGTATGTTTGTGTATCCGTCTGTGCACACGTGTGTGTGTGGGGGGGGGGTAGACGCATATGTGTATGGGTAGGAGTGTGTGTGTGTGGGGGGGGGGGGGTCACGCACATGTGTATGGATGTGCGCGCTGCATGCGTGTGTCTGTGGGATGGGGTGGGGGTGCACGCACATGTGTACATGTGTGCGCGCAATATATAATGTGTGTATTGTGTTCGTTGAACACAGGGAGTCCTCCTGATTCCATAAACTTTATGATCATTGTGATTTCATGTGCTTTGAAGTTGAAATTCGCAATACATGTTCTGATGCTTGATTAGATTTATGTTCTACATGTTACGAAGTAGTGGTTGCGACTTCGGCGATGATTTGTAAGAAAGGTTTGCTCCCCACACCGGAGCTCGCGCTATTCCGCCGACTTTACTTGACACTTGACTGACTCACGACTGCCATCCAGAGCACACGAGAAGTCCATCGAACCTTCGACACACATGTTCTTTTTATTTTATTTTACAAGTTCAAGCACAATCCTACCAATGAAGGGAAAGAAGCAGCAGAGACACCTACTGAGTCAAATGACTGCCACTGTCAGTTCTCAAACAAAAACAATTTTTGTCAAATTGAAAAATCTCACCTGTTAGTGTTGCTCACTAGCCACTAGTGACTCGAGTTGTTCGTCCACGAAATTTGCAATATGCCACTACGGAACCAGCAAGAGTAGGTAAGTTGGCGTAGAGCAACAGCTATGCAAAGCCATGTTCATCTCCGCTACACTTTGGAAGGCAGTACAAGCACCCTTCATACCTCGACATTGCCTTGGAGTGGAAGCAAATTCACCATGAGTTTTCCAATTCGCTACAATCGATCTTGGGGTGATATTCGCGTCTTCTTCATCACCACTGCAGGCTGGACAGCCTTCGGGAAGACATGTGTCACTCTCCTGCTCAACAGATTCCTACATCTAGATTTGGGTACCGTCAGGGACGAAATAGAGCTGCAAAACACCAAAGTACATGTGTAGCCACCTGAATAGCTTTTGGCGGAGGGCAACGGCGGCACCTCGTTGGCTGCCTCTATCGCCCACCGAATGCAACTGCTGATTTCTGGGGCCACCTGGACTCAGTCCTCCACAATGCTGCCACAATCACACCATCAATGACACTGGTGGGTGACTTCATTATCAATCTTGCTCAAGGCATGACCATTCGTCCTCACCAGCGCTTCTTGGACCTTATCGGATCATATGGGCTCCATAACTACGTCCAGTCTGCCACCCGAGTCACACCCCGATGTCCGGATGGAACACTGCTGGATTTAGTTCTCTCCACCATGGGTACTATAAGTCACTGCAAAGTTGTACCCTGCACGATCGGCGATCACTTTCTTGTGCATGCAAGTCTGTCTCTACCCTCCTCGCAACACCCACTGCAGCGGAAATTAGTCACCCCCAAGAACCAAGTTCGATTGGTCCACACCATCGACATTGAGTCTTTTCGCGAAGACATTGCTGCATCAGACTTGGGTGAGTTCCATCCCCAATCCGCGATAGATGAGATGTGGGCACATTGGCACACCCAGTTTATGGCCGTTCTGGATAGGCATGCGCGAATGGTACAGACTCACCGGCGCTCCCATCCCACCCAGCCATGGTCAGACAGAGAACTATACCAATTACACCAGCGCAAAACACGGCTCCATAGGCGATGGCTCCGCAACAAAGCAGATACTGCCCTTTATGCGCAGTTCAAGCAAGCTAGGTCGGACGCTTCGACGGCGTATCGACGGAAAAGAAATGCGTACTTCTCAAGGCAATGCCAAGACAGTGCTCAAAACCCTCGGAGGATGTGGAGTGTTATCAACGCCGTGACAGGCCGAAGAAAACCAAACCAAACGCCGACATGCAGTGCAGACTCTATTTCCGATGCGTTCCATAAAATCGGTACAGACACTACACGACCACCGCATCTTGAAATCCCCAGTGGCCTCCATGACCGGAAAGGTATCCAGTGTTTCCAGTGCCCAGATGTAGCCACAGTATTGAAACTGTTTTGCAGGATTAATCCCCGGAAGGCAACGGGGAGTGATGGCATACCAGGGCTGCTCCTGAAGAGCTGTGCCGATCTTCTTGCACCCTCCCTCTGTGAGATATTTAGTGTCTCGTTATTTACAGGCGTCCTCCCCTCAGCTTTCAAGATGGCATTGGTGAGACCACTGTACAAATCCGGCGATCCCTCAGTACCAACCAACTACCGTCCGGTGTCCCTTCTACCGATAGTGTCTAAGTTGCTGGAGAAGTTGGTTCAGCGACAACTGGCAGACTTGATTCAGGCGAATAATGTGCTGCCCGTCACACAGTATGCCTTTAGAGCCAGGCACTCCACCGAACAGGCCCTTGTAGTACTCACAGATGGTCTGCTTGCTGCTAAGGACCAGAAGCTCCACACGAGTGCATGCTTTCTGGACATGTCGAAAGCTTTTGACAAAGTGCGTCACCATGTCCTGATACAGGATCTGTTTGAGGTTGGCGTAACTGGCAGGGCATTGTCATGGATTGCCAGCTATCTCAGCATCCGACAGCAGTATGTCCGATTTGGCACCCTCCAAAGTGGCATGAAGCTGTGTACATGTGGTGTTCCACAGGGCTCAGTGCTTGGCCCCCTGCTGTTCAGTGTCTATACCAGGGATGTCCCATCGGTTGTAGAGCCAGCAAAGTCAATCCAATTTGCTGACGACATTGAGATTCAATTCAGCCACACGTCAACGGACGTCATCTCAGCTAATCTCTCCACAGCAGTCACAAAGCTCAGTGACTGGCTACGTCAACGTGGCCTCATTCTCAATGAGACAAAGAGTCAACTCCTAGCAGTGTATGCCGGACGCAAACAGCCAACACCACCGATCAAAGTCACCTGCGACAGAACACCCCTCCCAGAAGCCTCCTCAGTCAAGTATCTCGGAGTGACCGTGGACAGCACTTTGACATTCAAGGAGCACATTGACAAAGTGGCAGCCAAGATGGCTCAGAAAATCGGGGCACTCTGGCGCGCACGCGCTCCCTCAGTGAAGCTGCAAGTGTAATAGTTTTACCTTGAAACTTCTTGCTTGTCTTATGGTAACACCTTGTGTTCCTACCATTCTCACTCCTGCGGTTATCGCCTTTCTTTTGCTTTATAACCTCTGGTTTGAACATCATTCGGGGAATTCTCCAATCAATCAAGTCTATACTGTTACACTGGTAGCTTGAGGATGGTTGAGATCATCGTTTGCCCTTTGACGTGCCTTGTGCTCCTGGCCGCTACTGCTCTGCTATACGCCGCTTTCCGTGAGATCCACCGCGCTCGGGACAACGTGGCTGCTACAGTTGGACGACATCAATTACCTGCTACATCAAGCTCAAGTCCTCCGGATCTAGCCCCGTGTCGATCGCGTTCTCTCTCCCAGACAAGCCCGAGCGTCAAACGCGTTACCAGAGAACCGAATGTTTTCCATGGCAACCCTTCCGAGTTCAAAGAGTGGGTATTTACGGTCGAGTTAGCCTTGAAGTGCTCACCTCTAGGTGATCCGGAGAGCCAATTTAACTTTGCGGCTAGCTACCTCGCTGGGAATGCGCGTCTTTGGCTAATTTCTTCCATGGAAGCAGGTGAGCAATTTTCGGATTGGCAATTCATATCGAGTGCTACGTCAGTTGAAAGAGCATGAATAGCTGCAAAATCTCTGAAAATTTGGTCTCGATCTGACCAGCCGTTCAAGAGTTGTGCATGTGCCCTTGCAAGGAAAGATTTTTTTGTTGCACGCTGTCATTTTGTGGCAGCACTGTATTTGAATGTGCACGTGAGCGGACCGTGCGCAACTTGTCGTATCATGGAAACACGCGAAAGTGTGCAGAATTTTGCTCCAAGTCCAAAAATCAGGTTTTTTTAGCCACGTATTGGGCTGCACGAAGCCCGCCGCCGTGCAGCAGGACTTTTGCCAGCATCCTCGTGACGTTGCAGATATGTGCCTTGATTATTGTAGTTGTAGATTTAGTGACTTTGGAAAATTTGAGTCGTGTCAAGAAGTCAGGTAGGATTCAGTGGTAGGAAGTAGTTGAGCGTTTTTTTATTTTTATTTTTTTATTTATTGGGAACACAGCCCTACAAAGAGACATGTGGAGACAAACACAAGACAAGACACAGGGGATGTAGGGACGACGTGCCGATGTACAGGGAGCAACTCGACCGACCAGGGGTCTCGGCGTTAGCGTTGCAACCTGGCATCGAAAAAAGGGGGGGTTGCATGGTCAGGTAGCAAAAATAATAATTTGGTGCGAGAAAGGGGCGCTAGTATTGCACCAAATATTATAAATACGTGTAATGACTAAACCAGAAGGGAAAATCAAGAAAGAGAACAATAATCATAACAAGCAAGTACTAGTAGAGAGGTAAATTCTAAATGGGTCTCAATATCATCGTCACAGGTACAGTGTGGACCACAGCCATCTCTTTCGGATTAGATCCTTACATACGTTGACCTTGAAGGTTTGGAGACGTCTTGAATGAGGCTCGTGAAGCAGGAGGTCCGCAGGCAGTTTGTTCCAGGGTGTGATGGCGAAGAAGGGGAAGGATCGCAGGAGGTAGTCAGGGGCTGTGCGAGGGGGTGTCCACTTCAGCTGAAAGGCATGGTGCGTCTCACTTTTTTGCCGTGTGCACATGCTAGCTACGGCAGGGGGCTTGCTTGGTGGCAGCATGGCCTTTACCTGGGGAGGCCCTGGAATGTAGTGCAGCTTGAACAAGTATGACAGGGCTGCCACCATCCGACGAAGCTGAAGACTTTGGAGGATGGTTCCAGGTCCCAGGAAATGCAGGGCACGTTGCTGAACCTTGTCCAGCTGGGCCATGTTAGTTGCGGCTGCGCTCGACCAGGCCAGTGGGGCATATTCAAGTAGGGGTCGCACGAATCCCTTGTAGACCATCACTCGACCATGGTCGTCCAGGATGGGTGCTGCCTTTCGTAGGAAACCCAGCCTTTGGGAGGCGCGCAGTGCAACACTGCGAGTGTGCGCTCTGTAGGAGAGAGTAGGGTCGAGCATGACTCCCAGCAGCTTCAGGGTATCTGTCTCCTGGAGTGCTTCACCTCCAAAGGTGACTGGTAGAGTGCAGGGGGGAAAGTGCTTGCGATGTAGAGTCATGCGCTGTGTCTTGGCTGGCTCAAAACAGATACACCACTTGCGGCCCCACTCCTCAAGACTGTTGAGAGACCCTTGGAGGGAGGCGGTGGACTGTTGGAGATCGTCAGTTGGCTGTACTAAGCTGTAGAGTGTGGTGTCGTCTGCAAAGCTGCTCAGCTGCGTTCCTGGAGTTAAACATTGTTCAATGTCACAGGTGTATAGAAGGAAGAGGCTGGGTCCTAGGATGCTGCCTTGGGGGACACCAGCCTGGAGTGGTAGTCTTTGCCGATTTTTGAGGGTATCCCGGATTTGGTGTGCAGCGCTGTGGAAATGGCTTGCTGTGGAGGTCCCAGCAGTCACTCTGTGGAATGTGTGAGAGAATGCGCATTCCTGCCGTTGTGACAGATTCCAGGGCCACGTTGAAGGGCCCTATCCCACCACCCATGGCTGCTTCTGGACTTTTTTTAGATTTGAATTTTGCTCCAAGTCCAAAACATCACGTTTATTAGCCACGCATTGGGCTGCACGGCGGCGGGCTGCGGGCTTCGCCCGCCGCCGTGCAGCAGGACTTTTGCCAGCACCCTCGTGACGTTGCAGATATGTGGCTTGATTATTGTAGTTGACGTAGGGCTTGAAAGTGATGACGTCAAAAACGGCCAGGGAGTACTAAGTTGACATCAGATTTCTATTTTGGATCCACTAAGGTGTGACTTTGCTATTGCCTCAGTATGTGGGTGCATAGCAACCCACTCATGTCGTATGCAGGGGTGACTTTTACTTCGCCACCAGTTGTAACCTTACCCCCAGTAGCCAAATCAGTCAGTTTCACTGGTTACATCACCTTGCTGAGAGTGAGACGGCTTGAAATATGCTTGGATCCATAAAAAAACTGGATCCAAGTGGATCAAATTTTTGAATTTTTGAAATTGTTGCTATGCTGTGACGTAGCACTTACACGCCCTTTTGAGTGACTTTGGCAAGTTTGAGTCGTGTCAAGAAGTCAGGTAGGATTCAGTACTAGGAAGTAGTGGAACGTGAGTGGTAGTCTTTGCCGATTTTTGAGGGTATCCTGGATTCGGTTTGCAGCGCTGTGGAAATGGCTTGCTGTGGAGGTCCCAGCAGTGGATGGCAAAGGTACGACCTCGTAGCACGCCACAAAACCTAAAAAAACTCAAAGTTTGACTTGGGTATGTGGGAGTGTGTGAGAGAACGCCCACTCCTGCCGTTGTCACAGATTCCAGGGTCACGTTGAAGGGCGCTATCCCACCACCCATGGCTGCTTCTGCTGTTCTGGACGTTTTTTAGATTATGATCCCGCGCACGGACAGAATAGGCAAGAAAATGTGAAAAAATTGTAAGTGCATTTTTTGGTTTCTGTGTGGCTTCCACATGCGACTTCAAGGACATGGTCTCGTCGCCAGCACTGGTGTCCTCCGTACCACCTGTTGCTGCTGCTTAGGCATGGGCGGGTAATGCTAGTTATTTGCTGCAAAAATGCTAAAGGCAATGCTCATAATATGAGGATATAACGCCACTTATAATGCTCACACTACTCCATAATGGCAGTTTGAAAGTTGGAAACGTCGATTTAAGAAGGCCGTCTTGGATCAAGGCCAAAGCGTAGAAGAAGAAAAACATAAACAGCAGTGAGGAAGCTTCCACTGACAATCCACTGAGAAGGTTGGTTTGCAATGTCAAGTCTCCGGACGAAGCCGGACGGGTTCGGATGCACAATTTTCGGAACTGGACCTAGCCATCTTCATGCATGACACCGTTGTCGACCGGCAATTATGCTTGTAATGGCAATTTTGCATGCGAAATGGTGCTATAATGCCAGATTATGCCACCTGGAAAAAAGGGACAATAATGCCAGCCAAAATGCTAGCATTACCCGCCTATGCCTACTGCTGCTTCCGCGCTCTCAATCACCTCAACATCGTCAGCAGCATCGCCAATTTCTGGCGACGTACATCGTTCAGAAGATGAAGACACAGACTCACCTGCCCACGAAAATCGCTCTCAGAGACGGTTGGCTCATTATCGCTATCCAAACTCAGCGTGACCTGCTCTAAAACTTGGTCAGCGCTGTATCGTCCAATATATATGTCAGTCCTGGGTATCCCTTGTTTAGGGAACACTTGACATTGTCTGGTCGCCAAGGTGATCATGGTGATCCGTAGCTGCGCGTACGCGTAGCCGCCTTGCCGGCCTCGGCCCTTTTACCTCGGCAGACCGCACCGGAAAAAAGATGACGACGCTGTTTTGGTGAATATTTTCTTCGCGCTCGACGGTCTGTGCGCCAAATTCAAAAAAAGTCGAAAGCCTTTTCTTCTTTCTCGAGTGATCCTTGGTGATTTTTCAAGCTTCTTCGCAGTGTTCAACACCCAATGGCTCAGGAGAAGAAAAGTCGAAAAAGTGTAGTCACTGGCCTCGTTTCAAGTGACAGCAGGAGAAGAAATTTCCTTTCAAAACGGAAGAATGGACTCCTAAAAAAGGTAAGTTGAATGCACATCGCAATTCTGAACTTGCGCAATTTGTCATGAAGACTTCGCTTCATTTGTGTTCTGCAGGCCGCAGAGTTGCATGTTGGAAGTGGAGCCAAGGTTTTGGTCGTGGTGGTCGCTCCTTCTGGAGTTCGACACACGTACAGCTCGCATCCTGTGGACGAGATTTTGCCCTCAACCAGCTCAAGTGTCACAACAGCAAGAGCTGACCCAGTGGCATGCTCTGCAAGAAGCAGTTCATATCCCACCGCGATGAACACCCCAGATTCCACCACGAGCCCCACTGAAGAATGAAAATAAAATTGGACTGCTGGTCCTTCAAACATCACCTGTTGGATACTTGTTGTGTGCAAACACCATAGTCTGGTATCAATTCACCTCAGAATGTCAACATTGAAATAATAATGTATGCGTCATCAGAAATTGACACTTTCTGGACAACAGAACAATGCTAGTAGTCAACAAACATCACACTGAACCACTATGAATAGGAGCACTGGTTTGCACCACATGTACATGCACCTCAGTGTCTCAAATGGAAATAGAGGAAATAGCCGTGATCATGGTGATAGCCGGGCCATGATGCAGAACCACTTGGGGCCGTCAGATTAATTTTCCTGGACCGAGCCAGCCGGGAAAAACCCCTCGCGCTGACGGACGCAGTAGTGAGGGAAAAAACCGGGTGTATATCCCCAACGGCGACATAGGAGTAACGGATAAGACCACGGCGAGGTAGCCATGACCCTTGTTCGAGGTACAGCGTCTCTGCACTGGAGTCTCCCACTGCTTGAGCCAGCTGCTCAATGAAGTGGAAAGTATATAAATGGAGAAGACATGGTGTCAATAAGAAGTGTAGCGCTCGCACTTGACAATGCAGAGTGTGTGGCATGACGCAAAATGCACATTGAAGAACTACGGAAGCCAGGACCAGCCCTCCCTTGGCGAGTACACCGACTGTGAAGCAGTCTCTGCAAGGAAAGTGCACACACAAAAACAACACAGAAAGCTACTTGAGCAAAATACTGCTCATCCATGCATACTATGGACACAATCGGACTGCATTCGAGCGAGGCAAACATCTTTTCTTTGCATGTTGGAACACTGTACAAGACACATAAAGACACACATGTCTACTAACTGAAATAAATTTATTGCACAGAAAAGTCAATATGAGTGTGTCCGAATGTACCTTTGAATAGACAAAAGCACATAAACCGCACACCAATGGATGAAAGTGGCGAAAGAAATGCAAGGCACAAAGCACTCACCACTCATGAAGGCATATCATCAGCTGCATTGCCGCCGTCAGCCATGCACGAAACCATATCCCGCATCTGGCGCACGACCTTCAACACTGCTGGCTGGGTGGAAGCCTGCTCCAGTTCATCGCAGCATTGCTGTCGGGCGCGAGATGTAGTAGCTGCTGGAATTCTTTCCTGAGGGAAGCCATAGTCCGTCTCGTATCACTTCCGTGTTTCTCGGCCTCTTCGGTGGTCAGAAAGTGTGGTGGCTGAGACTGCCTGGACAGCGGATAGGCACCATCTCCAAATAATGTCGCTAGCTGCTTCCGTCTGGCTTTACCCACAGCAGTGAGGTTCACAGCATCCGGCACCAATTCCTCACCAGGACTGAAGGATTGCAGTGGTCTTGAAAACGCTAGCTCACCATTGGGAACCAACATTGTTCTCAGACGCGCACGCCACACCAGAAGTTCCTTAGCATAACCGGGACGGGCTCTCGATTCCGACTTTGGATCTGGCAGCTGTAGGGCACTGAATACTTTGGAGCGGAGCTTCATGAGCTGCTCATGGTTACGGATCACCCGGCGCCACATGTTTGAGTCTTTCTCCCCTGACACCCATGACTTCACATTGGCATTTAGCTCTTCGACGATAGCATCAAGTGCCTGGTGGAGGTCACCCTTTCCTGACCTGCTGAGGAAGAGAGTGCTGTCAATGAGACTTCGCAAATCTGTTGAGAGCGAGAGGCGACGGACTTCCTCGGACATGTCAATCACTTGATATGTTGTGTGATTCCTCGCATGCAGCAATGGAGAGAGAACTCTGCGAGACTCAATGAACAGTGGTACGTCGTTGTGCCGTGCTCCCCGCCGAAGCATGAATAGTGGAAAGCAGTACTGAGTGCACAGCTCCAGCAGCCAGGAATACGTATGATTGTTGGTGAACTGCTTGCACCAAACGAAGAAACCCTCTGCTGAAGGGGTGTTGCTGCCAGATTCCTGGGCGAGTACATATGGCCGCAGAAGTTCGTCAAAGCAGCCATCCGTGAAACGGCTCAGCTCATCGTATGTGCGGTGGTGGTCTTTGGCTTTGAAGGCCCAATCCAATTGCTTAGGAGAAGTATATCCCTGGCTAATAGCGAACTCCTTATAGGCAAATGGCCACAGAGACTTGACAATGCACTGGATGATGTTCATCTCCCAGTGCAAGCCACCTGAAATGGGTAGTACCCAATCAAACTCCCCATCAGGAATGTTTGTTGGGGGCATCAATTCACCCTTCTCAACCAGATCATCTAAAAACTTCCTCAGCCTCTCACGTAACGTACTCATGTTCCCTGTTACACCCAAGCCCCTTGTACTGCATGCACTCTTCAGGTCAGCCTTCGACATTGAGTCGACATGCAATATTCCTGCTTCATGGTTAGCCAATTTGGCTGCATCACGCCTTGCCTCCTCCATCACAGTCAATATGAGGGAGTACGGCAAGCCGTCACACACAACAGTGAGCCATTCCCTCACCCCCTCGTCACCTACACATTGTTTTACCCTTGCACGCTTCCCAACATCGCGCAATACAATGCGAACAGCTTCATGGGAGTTGGGGTTGACAAAAATGGGCTCTAGAAACCCAACATCTGCCGGGGACACAAGGGGCACATCTTCACCACTGGTCTTTGAGGACACTCTGGTTAACGAAACACCAGTACTGCTGTCCACATGCGGTACATACACAAACTCGGTGCCTGACTTTAGTGTGCCTGGCTTGGTGACTTTGATGTGCTCGGTCGACACCACTGATTTGCCTTGGTCAGCTTGCAATGCCTGCCTAACATTTACCCTGCATGTCGCATTGGGACACAAATGCAGCCTGCGCTCCATCTGTGTGCAACATTTAGGGCAGATCAGGTACCGTCTTTCTCGTTCCAATGATGCAAGATGGCTATCAACTGGGTCAGCTGATAGCCTCTGCTCAGACACAAGAGCTTCAATCCTTTTGTTCATGAAACTCAGCAAGTGTGGCTTAATCAAAGATTCTTGATCAAGAGGATCCGGTACCTGATCTATTGCACATTGAATCTCAGTGACAGTTGGAAATTTCCAATTTCGGAAATGGAAATCTCCCTTTTCTTGGGAAGGAACATGGGAATGACGGGCATAGACAACATTGGTCAGAACCTCATACGTGGAACGATTGCTGCCACGGGAGAGGTACGACTTAAGTTGTCGTTGCTCATTGTCAAACCCAACACTCACGAACCCTTCAGGAACTTGCAGCTCGCTACCACCCAACCCAGCCAACCAATCTTTCACGAGCTTATAACTCCCCCCCGACCCTAGGTGACCAAAAATGTCGAGGGTTGTCTTGCTTTGGGTGATGCTGTACACTATCGCCTGGAGCAAAACATGGAATTCTGCACAGTAATTCAAGTTAGCAGCAGCATAGAGAGACTCCATGGCTTGGGCTTGAAGAACTGTGCGGCGGTCGGCAACGGAGAAGTCAAGTGCAAACGTGCTGGAGGTCATGCCCGTCACAAACGTCTCAACAAACTTGTTGTAGGGTTTGTTGCTGAACTGACCCGTCGGGATGGACAGCAAGTTCTGCAATGATCTACTTGACTTTGCTGACTCAACAGCACTCAACACATCTGCTTTGAACTGCGGCTGCTCAGCCACACACAGCCTACGTAGCAAGTCCAAGCGACCTTCCGAGGTGCTCAGAAGCGAACCTACACTTTCCTTTTTCATACTAATTATTTCCTTCTCAAGTAATTCAATTTTGCTATCCTTCTGCAAATGCATCTTCGACAATGCAGCCAACGCACAGTTTTTGGCCACCAACACTCTCTCTAAACGCTTCAAAGAATCAACATTTTCAACATTAGGCCACCCTTTGTTAATTCATTGTTTAACGTCCTTTTTTTCGCGAAAAGATACGCGGGAGGGCGGAAAAAAAACAAAAGCCCATTCCAAAAACTGGAAACCACAATCAAACATATTGACCAGTAAAGCATGTGATATATACAATATTTCTGGGTCTAACGGCACTTGCAGGCATAGAACAACACTCTTTGATGGTACATTGGAGCACATGCCTGATGAATCCAACAAAACAGGTACATAGCATGGAGTTAGCATGTCATGAATTCATTACATCTGGATTTTTACTAGGGCACACACCATACGATATTTAAAAGCCAACAAAAAAAGAAAAAGAACACAAGACAAAGGCATGCCCGGGAGGCAAGATAATAAGTTTAAGGTCATGATCGGCACACTGTGAAACTACACAATCATGTATTTACAACTTCGCATATTATTGGTACTACTACTTTCTTGTTTTTTTTTCCGGTCGGAGGCAAAAAGGTACGCGGGCGCGGACGTTAAACAACGAAAAAAGAAAGGGTGGCCTTATCAACATTTTCAACATAATCGACCGGTACTTCGTTTGAGGCTGAGGAGGTTTCTCGGGACTGGCTGAAGACAGGGGGAAAAGAATCATCTACATCATCGCAGGAGCTTACCTCTGGGAGAGCCTGAGGAACATCATCGCTGGCATCTACCATGTCTACAGAGTCCCCATAGCTATCGCCCCTCCGAGGCTCGTACAGAGGGTGGTTGGTGATTAAATCCTTCAAGTCAGCCAGTCGTCCGCAGCTCCTACAAATTGCAGATACGTCTCGTCCAGAGAGCGCTGACAACACTGCCAGAATACACTTGCGAACCCGAACATCCTTGGAGCTATGCCGAGGCGATTCCCACTCATCGTGGAAGGGATTCTTGCACGCAAACTGGTATTGAGAACCTCCAGAGTGTCTCTTCTTCGTGGATATCTTGCCCATGATGACAAAATGTTGAAAATGCAAAACGGGCTTCTTCTCGTCGCTTCTCTCTCGAGAACGACATGGCAGAGTTCAATTTTTTTTCGGGCAAAACCTCCATAAACCCCTACAGGCCAGGCTAAAACACTGTCCAACCTCCGCACTTTTGGGGTTAGCTCCGCAAAGTTACCTAAAGAGGGACTGATATTTCAAGGCAAATCGAAATTGTGCCACATCTCTTTCAATGAGAACAGAGGCCTTCGCAGCGCATCCATCTTCCTCTTTTCGGGCCGCGGGCGCACGGCGGGCGCACGGCGCGATTTGACCGTGCGTACTTGTCAATCTCCATATCAACGCCTGAGTTTTCGTGTAAAAACCGAATGTTCCCTGAACAAGGGATTCCCTCGACTAGCTATGTCGTGCCATGGTTGAAAATGTCAACAAATAATTGTCAACGAATTTCTTTCTGACTCATTTTTGCACTGCACAACCTGTACTCGTGCCGCGATACGGGGCGAACTCCACGTGTACTTGTCGTAATACGTCTCCTGAACAGGCCTAGCTAGCTAGCTCCGCGTGACCACGGTACAGGCCTTGTTACTGGTACTATCGGAAGCCAAAAAAACCATACGACGTCATGTAGATTTTCCTTCTTTTTTTCTTTTTTTTCTTTTTCCGAAGTGCACTAGTATAGTATAGTACGTAGTGTGCGTCCATGAGGTTTACAATGTACGTAGTAAATAGTAGATATCTATCAGCGCCAGTCGTATTTGCGTAGGCGATAAGTGCAGAGCGCGCTAACGTGTAGCGCTTATTACTAATAAAAATAGTAGAATAGTAGATATCAATCAGCGCAACTCGTATACGCGTAGGCGATAAGTGCAGCGCGCCCTTACGTGTAGCGCTTATATCGTACCACGTATATGTACGTGATCCGTGGACTGGTAGCATCCAGGATCACGTACATTTACGTGATGCGTGCTGAAGTGAAGTAGACAATTAGCCTGGACGACTTCCAGTGCCAGTGATGTACATGTAATCACAGTTTGACGTCATTGCTAGGTGATAATGATGTCACTTCTACTCAAAGTTAATAATTCCTTTCGATGGTGTGTAGCAGTGGCAGTGGTACATGGTGCGAACAGGCTGCTGCACAAGCACGAGGGAAGTACCGCGTACCGCTGAATACAGCCCACGCCTATAGCGGCAAGGGACGGATGAACAGCGCTACTAGCCAAGTATACCAGCCATGGTGCAAAGGAGGCAGCAGATGCGTAATATATAAATTTATGAAAGGAGGCTTACCTATACCATAACTT
>NC_088648.1:9161530-9215249 GCF_964019385.1 Sycon ciliatum | reverse complement strand
AGAGAGAGAACACAAGATGGCGAGACTAGTCAGAACCGGCGAGAGCAGATACAAATACGCTGGAACTTGTCCCGTTCTCTAGCTGTTGGACCGTGGCAGCACGTTGAACAGCGCATTCTACCTTTGTTTCAAACAATCTCTCGTTTTCGAGTTACTTGATCTCTCATAGGGTACACAAAGTATTTTGTGCAATAGCAGCTAGGCTCACCTGCACCAGTGAAGAACGAGCAGAATAAACAAGCTGGCAAACTGCAGCAGATAAATAGGCCAGGCAGAGTACCAATATGGGTGATGGTGATCTTGCACGTTTGGTGACTGGTCAGTGGTGCATACGGTTGTGGCACTGGCAGTCAAGATCACATTTCCCAAGCATCTCCTCAACATCTACCGATGATCTACAGTAGGGACTCAGGGACTCGCCTACTCTGCCGGAATCTTCGCTCGACTCGACCTCACTCAGACCTGGAAATAAACGTTTGAAACTTTGCTTGCAAGCGTTGCAGAATTGCCCGCAAACTGCAGCAGATAAAAAGGCCAGGCAGAGTACCAATATGGGTGATGATGATCTTGCACGTTTGGTGACTGGTCAGTGGTGCATACGGTTGTGGCACTGGCAGTCAAGTATTATTGTGCACTATTGCTGGTACACACCCTATAACCTAAGGAAATTGTCACACTTTTCTCCAGACGCTCCATGCTTAGTGACTAGTGTATTGGACCGGACCATGGCAATAGTTGATGTTGCGCTGTTCTCACTTTGAAAGTCAAAATCGTAATGAAAATGTATATCACGCTTTGAGAAAGTAAGCTTGCAGCGTCGTTATCTTCTGCACAGGCGCATGTGGTGTCAGATAGAGTTTATTCACAACTAGCAAGGAGGACAACAAACGAAGAACAACATTCCAAGCAGTGTGCAAACACAAAAGGGAAGTGTGTACGAACACCAAGGAAAGTGTGTACGAGCGCATATGGAAGCAGGAGCTCTAGGCGGGTGCATACGGGGTGCGGGAGTTGCACCATATACGGAAGTATGCCATATACATCATGCCCCTCCTAAGATAAAAACGTACAAGTGTTTATCTAATCAACAAAAAATAATGTGAAAATTGCATGTGCGTAGCAAATGACATGTCGCGGAGCAGCAGCAACTTCCAACAGACTTGTAAAAGGGATAATTGCAAAATTATATACATGAAGGTTTTCAACTGCGAAACAATGGGAATGACAATTGAATAGGTACAATGGACATCAACAACTGAACAGAGCGAGTGTTAATTGTACGATTGTCCACGCGTTGAAATAATGTTGAAAGGGACATTCTGTCGCCGGGGACGTTGGCTTGTTTGAGGTGGTACCTGAACAGTTGACTGTGGCGACGACTGAGTCACATGGACTGCTTGTGGTGAAGCGTCGGGTACGGGAGACGATGCAGGCATGGCTGTTGAAGCTGGAGTAGGAGGACGGTACGGGCGGAGGTAGCGACGGTTGCGCCCATATACGCGTCCACTCGGTAGCTTGACGTAGTAGTCGCGGTGGTCACCGATAGCCACGACAACGCCGCGGGAAGACCACCGTTTTGTCTTCGGGTGCTGAATGTCAACGTGCGTCCCGATAGACAAGTGGGGAAGCTCTCGGTGAGGCTGACTGGGAGGCTGGTCTACTCGATCAACATCATCCATGTCAGATGCGGTGTCTTGCCAGTGGGAGTCAAACTGGCTCCATTGGGCGAGAACGAAGGAGACGAGTGGGCGACCATACAGTAACTGGGCAGGGCTCTTTCCCGAAGTGCCAGGAGTATTGCGCCACTCGAGAAGGCCACGCTGGAAAGCATCGGTGTCTAGATTACCATCATTGGTAGTCTTTTCCACCAGGTACTTCATTGCCTTCACGGCTGCCTCCGCATGTCCGTTCGACTGCGGGTAGTGAGGGGACGACTTGATATGACGGATTCCCCAGCGCTCGCAAAATTCAGCAAATCTGTGAGACGCAAACTGAGGACCGCCGTCCGTTGAAATGACCTGTGGTACGCCTACGTCTGGGAACCACCTGCGGAAATGACGGATGGCGTCAGCTGACGTGGCTGAGTGACCAAGCTTGGCTATGCATGGCAATCCGGTTAAACGGTCGACGAATACCAAATACTCGCAACCTTGGCAACAGAAAAGGTCAGCACTAACACTTTCGAATGGCAAAGTGGGCTTGCGGTCAGAAATGGGCGGTTCGGCAGACTGAGACGGCTGAAATTCACGGCATGAATCACAGCTGCGGACTAGCGTGTCTAACTCACTGTTCATTCCGGGCCAATACACTGTCTGACGAGCACGTCGCTTGGTACGGGTCAGACCTTGGTGGGCTGCGTGAAGGTCGATCAGCGTTGACGCACGCAGAGAGGCTGGGACGACTATGCGTAGACCTTTCAGGACTATGCCATTGTCGGTGGACAAATGTTCACGCACGTTCCAATACGCACGAAGAGGCTCGGGCAGCTGCTTTTGTGCTGAGGGAAATCCGTTCTGGATATACCCGAGTAGCATCTGGTAGTCAGGATCAGATGCTGCTGCGGCACGGAGCTTAGCGAACTGGAGACTCTGGGGACCATCTTGGAGTAGACAGATACAGATACTGCGGCAGGACAGTGCTGGATCTTCTCCAAGTTCATCATCACTAGTCGGGATTGATACAGGATGTCGTGAGAGGGCGTCTGCGAATACGTGCTCTGAACCCTTACGCCACGATGCTTTCACTTGATATGGACGAAGTTTCATGATCAATCGGAGTAGACGAGAGTTCTCAATCTGGTCAAGGGTGTAGCTGTTGATAATCGGAACAAGCGGACGATGGTCGGTGATTAGTGAGAACTGTGCACCAGATAGATACAAGCGGCACTTGTGCACTGCCCAGACGACTGCGAGGCACTCGAGCTCGATTACAGCGTACCTTGTTTAAGCGTCAGATAAGAAACGACTTCCACACTGGATGAGGTGCCATTGCTGGTCATCATGCTGTTGCCAAAGGGCAAATCCGAGGCCATTCTTCACAGATGCATCAGTCTCGAGACGGAGAGGCTTGCCAGGTTGGAAGAAAGCTAACACTGGTGACTCAGTCAGGATGGCTTTGACGGCTTCGAATGCTATGGTGTGCTGCTGATCCCAGGCGAACTCATTGCTGGTTTTCAGGAGTGGGTGAAGCGGCTCACTTAGTTCAGCAATGCGCGGTGTGAAGTCGCTGCATTGGTTGACCAAACCGAAGAACGAGCGGAGGTCAGTGCGGTTGCAGGGCACTTCGAACTGGCGAATGGCAGATGTCTTGCTACCATCAACGGCATAACCATCAGCATTGATGACGAATCCGCAGAACTGTACTTCACTAGCGCCGAATACAAACTTGTGTGGGCTGAGCGTAATGTGATGCTCAGGGGCACGGTGAAGGACGTCACGAACGTGGGTGACGTGGTCTTGAAAATCGACGTCATGTACTAGGCCGTCATCAACGACTTTGACGAAGTTAGCGAGGCGGTCAAATGCTGCGTCTGTGCGGCAGTTGAATTCGTCACCTGCTGAGGACAGACCTTGAGGGTTGCGGCAATAGCGATACCGACCCCAGGGCGTGATGAATGTCGTGAGCGGCTTCGAGTCGTCGGACAGGGGTATTTGCCAGTACCCATGACGAGCGTCGAGTGTGGTGAAGAAACGGGCTTTACCAATAGCTGTCACGGCGTCACGCGGAGTACGAGCTGGGTGTGTTGGTCGGCAGACTTGGTCGTTGAGTTTACGCAAATCAACGGTGAGGCGCTTCTCGTTAGAAGACTTCTTATCTGCGATGACGATCGGATGGCACCAGTCTGACGGTTCAGTGACTGGCTCAATAATTCCATTGATCACCATATTATCGTCCAGTTGAGATTTTATCTGGTCTCGGAATGCGAATGGGATTGCGCGGGCACCATTATCACGAGTTGGTGTGGCGTCAGATTGAAGCTTTATCTCCATGGGAGGACCAGCCATGGGCTTCAATTGGGAATCGTCAAATACATCAGCAAACTCTTGCATCAGCTGAGCCTTAACATTAGCAATGTCTGCACTACTGGGTTCGGACTTCACACGGGAGATCCGCGGCCAAGACTCAGGGAGAATGCCAAGAGCACGGAGAGATTGGCATGACAGCAACGCCTCATCGAGGTCTTCATACATATGAAGTACCGTGGTGTGCTGGGCTGAGCCAATGGAGAGCCTGGCAGAAATCTTTCCCAGGCTAACCAGAGAGGTGCTGTTTGCTGCTGAAACAGTGTCGGAATCGACGGCAAGGTTCTCAGGGAAGCCACCTAGCTGGGAAAGATGTGCAGGCCCAATGGCGTCAACATCGCTGCCGGTGTCTGGAATCCATGTCATGGCTTCGGCGGTCGGTTCTGTGTTGAGCTGCGTGTGGACACTGAGTTCTAGACCATGTCGAACAGAGGCACGTTGCAACTTAAGTTGGCCGACTTTGCCGGATGCTGTTGGTTTGCCTTTGTGCGAGCACATGGACTGGAAATGTCCGACACGTTGACATCCGTTACATTTGCGTGACTTCGCAGGACATGTGCCTTTGGTGTTGGGACTGCGACCACAGCTGGGACACTTGTCACCTGCGGGCTTGTCTGGTGTAGACTTCACAGGTGCGGGCCGGCTCGCCTTCTGCTGTTTATAAGATGATTTCTTAGCTGCGTGCACGTGATCACTGGAGGAAATGCCAGAGGAAGTTTGGCAGGCTGCTTCCTCAGCACGGCAGAGCTTCACGGTTGCCTCCAGATCCTGGAGGGCCAGCAGCTTGTGACGCACGTCGTCCTCAAATACACCTGTCACAATGCGGTCACGTAGTATGTCGTTGTTGAATTTCAACAGGCCTGCCTTGCAGGGGTTGCACATCGCCTGGTTGCAGTTATGACATACTTAACACCCAGAAAAGTCACACGCGTGAAACAGTTCACGGAGGGCCGTATAAAAGGAGCCAAATGATTCCCCACGCTGCTGCCGTCTCTTGTAAAATTCGATTCGGTCGAGCAGTGGGTTCCTCTGCCGCCGGATGTACTGCTGGAGGACCGGGATGGCATCAGCAATGTCAGCGTCTTCCGGGAAGGCGATAATGCCTTCTTGGATGAAACGGCGCAGGTCCTCATCTAGGGCCTGGCGGAACGCTGACATACGTGTGTGGCGGTCGTGGCTGGCAAGACGTTGGCATTGCGCATAGTCACGCCAGGCCTCCTCCCAAGCGGTAAATTCTGCCATTGTGGCAGTAGATAACAATACTGGTCGTTCTGCGGACACAGACTTGGGTGCGGGTGGGGTTGTAGAACTAGTACTGGTCTGGTTGGACATCCTTTCCATCAGGGTCTGAAACTGCTGATCTCGCAGTGCAGACGCCTGTGCCTGAGTTGTCAGGAGCTGCAGGAGCGTGGCGACGTCAGGCACTCCATTACCAGAAGGTGCTACGGGATCGCTGCTCGCCATGCTGATCACAAATGCTCGTTGTGACAGCTCACACGACTACGTCCTACGAAAGAAATTGAACAACACTCCTATCTAAAACCAGGCGCGTCGGAACGACTTTGGAAGTGGAAAAAATTTCAAAAATTAAAGCCAATTGCAAGCATTTCCGGGCATTTGGTGCCATTTCAGTGTACGGTAACTACAATGAAAGACTTTTTGATTCTGCAAAAACCAAGAAGATGCTACGATCGGGGACAAACATTACCCTCCCCCGGGAAAAAAATTCAAAAATTTAAGCCAATTGCAAGCATTCCCAGGCATTTGGTGCCATTTCAGTGTACATGGACTTTTGATTCTGCAACAAACCACGATCGGGGACAAGGATTTGCCACGTTTGTGCTGAGATCATCGCGCTTTGTTGCAGTGTGCTAAAGAAAAAAAGAAAAAAAAACCGGCCGAAAAAGTGGGGCGGCCATGGCCGCCCCGACCGGTGCGATTCCGACGCCCTTGTAAAACGAACTAACAAACTAACTGCAGGGTAATCTAATCCAAATCCAACGGAGTGCTACACTGCTACTGGGCCAGGTAAGACACTACAAACTAGGTTGGTGTGGACAGAATGGAAACTACAGGACGAAATGCTCACTGCGCCATGTGGTGTCAGATAGAGTTTATTCACAACTAGCAAGGAGGACAACAAACGAAGAACAACATTCCAATCAGTGTGCGAACACAAAAGGGAAGTGTGTACGAACACCAAGGAAAGTGTGTACGAGCGCATATGGAAGCAGGAGCTCTAGGCGGGTGCATACGGGGTGCGGGAGTTGCACCATATACGGAATTATGCCATATACATCAGCGCATAGTCACTGATTTGTGAGAATTTAGAGCGTGCGAACTTACTTCTCAATCCGAGAAGTCGGCTGAGAACGAAAACATTTGCGCCAAATTGCTTGACAATTGTGAATTTACTCGTTTAACAAAGTGCGTCCTCGCGATGTTCGTGCACAGCTTTTGGATGGCCAAGAACTCGAAAGCCCTTCTCTGGTAGACCCGTTATCGATTGCTGAAGAGATCTTGTACTCCATCTTGCCCGATTTGGAGCGCAACTTGTTGAAGGTCGGCTCCCTGACTATAATTATGCTAGTAATTGCAGTTTTGCCAGTATTTGAGTTCATCCTTCGCAACTGACGATACGCGTACATTGTACTTTGGTAGCCTATAGTCAACAAATAGTGACTTGGTATAGCCTAAGGTGTTGTCTACATCATAAATGCCACTAGTGATAGCCAGTACTGAAAATAAAACTATAATTTTGGTCATAGCGAAACTCGGAGTTAAAAACACTTTCTCTGTCCTCCTATTGTTTGAACCAGCTCTGCCTCTCGGTACTGAGCACTCTCTTGGACAGCCTGGAACCTCTCTGTTTTAATATTGGTCCTAGACATGGAAATACATGCAGGTGTCAAATGACATCTGTTGGCGGTTCTAGGTGTACTGAAAGTGGTGGCCTTATTAGGCTTAAGAAACCATTATTCGGAGCACAGGCTCTCTCTCAAAGGAATCCCTGATTAGCTCATATATTTCTTCTGTAGCCCAGTTATTCTTGTTTTAGTGACTTTCCAGTGTTCTACAAGCATCTCTGGTTCTAAATCATTTGATTTTCCTCCTCTCCTTTGATTTAAATACTCAAATTTTATTTGAGTATTATTCTTTCTAGTTTTCTTTAGTCTATTAGTTTGGAGATACTCCAATGGTAGGTATCCATTTTCCTCTGGAGAATCCGTAAGTAAATAAACAATACAATACAATACGCTGACAGCGCGTTTATGGCGGCAGCAGTATTTTAGATGCTGATGCTGCAGGTTCGGCGCAGTGATCCTCCTAGTCATGCCAAGCTCCTGGACAGGCGTTTGGACCAAAGGTTTCACGGTCAGATTAATGAATAATTGTTGGAAACAGGGACTATCCACAATCTCCGAGGGAAGTCCAGTACAAGGGATCAAGGTCGTCCTGATAATCCTGCACGACAGTTTGCGGATTGCATCTCATCTTGGAGGCTATCGGCTGCTTTGCAGTTTGCGCTGCCTTCGTGCTGATCGTGGTGGTGGAGTGCCAAGCATCAGTAATGAAATTAACGGTGTTTCAGTATTCGATAGATTGAAGCAGAAGCATCCTGAGGCTGAGTTCGTGTGGGACGAGACTCTGATACCGGGACAGCCGCCCCATCAGCCGCATCCCATCTATTTTGCTTCGCTGGCGCTCCGTGCTATCTGGCAGGCACCACTGGGCACACAGGGCTCGGCTGGACCCTGTGGTGTAGATGCTGAGGTCTGACGTCATATGTGCTCCAGTTTCATTGACGCTTTGGATGGATTGTGTGATGTGCTTGCTTCTTGTGCCAGGAGAGTGGCCACTGAGCATATTGATGCTGGTGCATTGGTGGCGCTCACTGCATGTCGCTTGCTGTTCTGGGACAAGCGGCCCGGTGTCCGGCTAAAAGGCACACGTGAGGTTGTTGGTCGCATTATGGGAAGGCAATTTGTTCTATTGTTGACCCTGTGTTCCAGCAGGTTATTGGATGCTCCCAGCTGTGGGCCGGTCAGGACAGCGGAGTGGGGGCGGGCATACATGCTATGCAGGAGGCGTATGCTCGTGAAGAGACTGATGGAGGATGAGACAAATGCCTTCCATCGTCTGAATCGCAACATCTGCCTTCGGAATGTCCAACATCTTTGCCCGCCTCTGGCCACTGTTTTAATCAACATAATTATACAGCAAGCATGCTTGTATATTATGTCGACGGTGATTGGGTATTATCGGAGAGGGGAACAACTCAGGGAAACCCTTTGGCAGTGTATATGTATGCCATTGGCATGATGCCTCTCGTGCACAAGGCAGAACAAGCCGAGATTATCCAGTCTTGGTTCGCAGCTGATTCCACAGCAGCGTGTGTGCTGCGTAGACTCTGTCGTTGGTGGGACATCTTTGCAACTGATGGCCCGGCTTATGGATAGTTCCCAAATGCAGCAAAATCGATTCTGGTGGTGAAGGAGCGTTTTCATCGCGAGGCTGTTAAGCTATGCAGGGACACCAGTGTCTTCATTACGTGTAATGAAGCTCGGTACCTGGGAGCAGCCATCGGCTCAGCTGACGTCAAGGAGAACTTTGTGTCGACTTAGGTCCAGGAGTGGGCTGATGAGCTAACTCGCCTGGCTTCTTTCGCTCGCTCGCAGCTTCAGGCAGCATATTATGCAAATGTCTCGGGCTTGAGAGGACGCTGGGCTTTCTTATGCCGTATCCAGTCATTTTCTCCGTCTCTGTTCAGCCACTGGAGGACGTGATAAGAACGATGCTTATACCAGAAGTGACAGGTCGGCCACCGCCTGGCACAGTGTCGAGGGAAGTACATTGTACTCGCAATGCCCTTTCGTTTGGGTGGCCTGGGCCTGGTCAGCCCGATGACCTTGTGCTCCCAGTATGAGTCGTCTGTCGCCATCACAGCATTTCTCTCCCGGCGTATCGTGGATCGTGTTTCTGATATTGGGAATTCTCTGATTGGCTTCCAGCGGGAGAAGACGAAGAGAAAGTAGGAAGTGCGTTACAGCTAGGCGGAGTCGTCACGGCGTATCAGCAATGATGCGTCGGACGCCTTGCGACACACCATTGTCCTCGGCAGTGAACCTGGTGCCTCGAGTTGGCTGACTTTTTTATTTTTACTGAATACCACAGAACCATCAGAATGATGCTGCACAGCGGGGGCGGTGGCATATTGGATGGAAGTGGCGGCGGGGCAAAGTCACTTGCCGTCCATTGAAAGGCATGGCTTTTTACTGAACAAAGCCGAGTTCATGGACGTCTTGTGCCTCCGTTATGGTTGGATGCCACCAAGGTTACCAACTCATTGAGCTTGTGGACGGGACAATGGTATTGACCATGCCTTGTCATGTTCCCTTGCTTGTTTTACCATTATCCGCCATAATGATATCAGGGATGTGACAGGCTCTCCCCTCCAAGAGACCTATCACAATGTTTCCATCGAGCCACTGCTGCAGCCACTCACTGGAGAGAGAATAAGATACAGGTCTCTGCTATCGTGGAGGAGCATGCGCGGCTTGATGTAGCGGTCAGTGGGTTGTGGGGCAGTCGTTTTGAGCGTACTTTACTTGATTATAATTATGGGTTCTTAATCCTCTCGCAACCTCAAATCGATGTGCAACACACACCACTGTCTATTGGCGCCATGAAAAAGGAAAGAGACGATGCTATGAAGAGAGAGAGAGAGAGAGAGAGAGAGAGAGAGAGAGAAAGAGAAAGAGAGAGTGAGAGTGGTGGAGCATGCGACGTTCATGCCTGATTTGCTGTCGGCAAGTGGTGGCATTGGAAGAGCGGCTACATCACTCTATCGCCGAATGGCGTTATTGAGAGCAGACAGGAGGAAGGAGCAGTACTCCCATGTAATATCTTACATCCGGTGCCGTCTCTCGTTTGCTCTGTTGCGATCATGCATCATGTGTTTGCGAGGTTCACGAGTGTATGATGTGCCCTGGCAAGCTGTCTTATAAGTTATACACGTAGATCATGTCCATTATGACTTTCCTCTGCACAGGTCCACTGCACTATTGTTTTTTAAAAGATATATAATTATTATTATTGGTCAAGATAATTAATATTACTTCTGCATAAACAAGTGAAGTGCTTCACTGTCCGAAGAGTGCTCCCATACCCATGTAGGGCACAAGAGAGATATTGGAAGCTGCGTCGCAACTTTGCGTTTCACGTATTACTACGATCATCAGGCAACTGATCAGTGATGGCTCTAAAATGGGGCGGCCTGAACATAAGGGAGAACAAGCTGGGAAATGATGAGGGGTATAATAGCGCAAGAGTCAGGTGCAGGCGTGAAGTTGCCAAGTCTTTATAAAGCCCCGGCTCTATTCTATATCATTCACGGCGGAACTGCTGCTGCATAGCCCCAAATCTAAAGGCTTGGCAACTTCACGCCTGCACCTGACTCTTGCGCTATGATACCCCTCACAATGTCCCACCTTGCTCCCCCGTATGTTCAGGCTGCCCCGTTTTGGAGCCATCAGTTGCATGCTGATCGTACTAATAAGTGAAACTCAGAGTTGTGACAAAGCTTCCAATCTCTCTTGTGTATTACTTCTACATATATCAAATACTATGATCGCCCTGGCTCCATCCCTTATCTCCTAAGCTATCCCCCCCCCCCCCCCGCACAGTACTAGCTTCGTTCCATATTCTTGTTCTAAAATTATTTTCATGTCTTCAATTATTTGATCTCTTCGATCGAACGGTCGATTTATTACAACTGCATTTTCTGAACTTAGAAGTTGCCACTTTGGCGGTGTTAGCGATGAAGTTGGTTGTTCGAACGAGGAACACACGCTTCCTACCAAACTTGACACTTGACTGACTCACGACTGCCACCCGGAGCGCACAAAGAGCACATCGCACCTTCCACTCTGCAAACCTGCAAGAAAGAACCACTCTTTATTGATCAAAACCGTTCTTTTCTGCACTTACGCCTCAGCAGCGGCACCAGCTCACTGTCCTCGACAAGCGATGTGTTCGAGGCTTAGCCAGTCTGCCCTTCCCTTCCCATACCACTCGCCTTTCCTTGAGCCCTGTAATTGAACTTGCAAAATGCAAACTCCGTTTCCTTATGCACCGTGTCCACACCAGCAGCATCAGCCCTCTTCTGAAAGATAGAGTAGCCTTTCAACCTCCCAGTAACACCCGTGGCAATGACAATTTCAAATACATGTTTGTTGTGTCGCTAACTCGGCGCTAATTCGGCGACAGCCGACGATTGGTTTCCGCAGTGAAGCTTTGGAACACCCAGGCTGCCACAGAATCTCACGTCCACTCGTCGTCCAACCCTATTGCTGGTAGTGTTTTTGTACGGTTTACCCGTATGGCCGAATAGTACCTCCCTCTGGCATAGGTCCTCATCTTCCTATTTCTCTCTGATTGTTAATTCTGTTCGAACTTGACTTGTAACCGGTACATAAATACTTCCCATTGACTGTTTTCTCATTTTCTCAAGTACAGCTTTATCGAGCCACACTTTTTATTCTATCGCCATCATAATATTGGGATCAATCCCCGTTTGGTTTGCGATGTAAAATAAAAGTTCAAACAAACAAACAAACTCCCTGCTCATTACACAGTGTTTCGGGGAATTCACTTTTATGTAGACGAGTGTGAGTGAAAAGTGAACAGCACTAATCATGTAGTGCAATCTAAGCCAAACCATCACCAGGGATAACGCGTTCCAGTGCAGCCGCCATCTTAGCGTCGATAGTAGCGGATACGTGTCGTCGCGGCAGCTGCTGACCAGCTGCTGTCCATCTGTCCGTGACGAAGTGTGCATGTGTTGTACACAGTAATAAGTGATGACTTGCCACACAGTGAGTTTGAGAACGGCACAGATCATTCAGATGTCGGTTGAGCCATACTGAGGACAGACAGTGAAGATGACTAGATTAGTAGATAGTGGACTAGTATAAACATCTACTGACTGGAGACCAGCCCGTCGTCTTTTCTAGATCAATTTCTGTGTCAGTGAAAGAAATTTCCAACACGAAAACTGTATTTACGACTGAGTTCTTCTTTAGACTTGAGATAGAATTCTTGCAGCTTGCAAAGTATTGTAGATGGTAGCGAGCGGTGGTTGCTGAGTGTCCACGCTACGTTTGGTGCCATTCATGGTGAGTACTTTGCCGCTGTGTGTGTGCGTGTGTGCGCGTGTGATGTTGGCGTGATATGTGCGTTTGTGCGTGTGTTTGTGCGTGTGTGTGCATGTGTGTCATGAGCGGCGGGAGCGGGTTGTATTATTGGTCCAGCCATACCGAAGTATTCCGTGTATTGTCTATTCATATGACATGTATAGCATAGTAGTCCGTTTATTGTCTATTCATATGACATGTATACGTAACCTGCTGTCAGTCCTCAGCAGTAACCACACATTGGCGACCGAACAGTAGTTCCAACAATGGCCGGACCGGTTCCGCCATCCCTCCTGCGTTCGTGTGTGTGTGTGTGTCACAGTTTTTTTGCATATGTGTCCAATTTGACGTAGGCCACACCGTTTTTTCTATATTTCTGGTCACCTCCTTCCCCCCCCCCCCCCCCCCGCTTACCTTACTCGATGAAATCAATGAGGGAGTGGGAAAAAATAAAAGCCACCCGTAAATAAAATGTGCAATCATTATACATTATCCACGTACTGCATTGTATTTCTGTGTAGAGACAGTGGAGCTAAAGAGCCGGCAGTGTTAATCCTCGATCCACATATCGGCACACACAGAGACATAGACAGGAATAGCAAGCAAACACAGATTGAAGAGTACATGTAGTTGGCCTCAGCCAGATGATTGTGCCTTTCTACACGTACACATGTCTGGCCACCCTTCTGCTCACCCACACGATACAGCGACCTCTGAAGAACGTGCACGTGTGGTCCATTCACTAACTGCATGGTAACTAGTTACCAGGTTACTTGCAGCCCAGCTTACTCCCACACCTAGATTTACATGGGAGCATGCCACGCCTTCCCCTGGGCAAACCTGCAAGAAAGAATCACTCCCTGCTCATTACACAGTGTTTCGGGGAATTCACTATTTCTAATGTAGAAGAGTGTGCGTGAAAAGTGAAAAGCACTACTCATGCTTAGAGTCATGGACGCGTGGGCAAGATCCATTTTTTTCATGTAGGGGTGTTTAATCCTGACGCTTCTTCCTATGCGTCCAGAAGCCTGGACGCGCTGTTCCGGCAACATGAGGGCGCTTAGAGACTTCAATAATAGGAGAGAGTAGTGAATGTTGAGCGTGGTGCCTTTGCACCTTTAGTGTTTTCCGTGAACGGGGCAGCTGTGCCGGCATCCACGGCCTTCCTCAGGCGCCTTTGCCTGCTCACATCTCAATCTTTGGGAGGTAGCTATTCGTCGTTGAAGGGATACTATCGCTGTCGGGTATCTTTCGTGCTGCTACGTTCCGCTGTATTGTGTGTCAGGGATGCTCGGTCGGCCCGTCACCGTCCAGTTCATATTATACATGTATATGCTTCGTGAGTTGGCGATGGTGGAGAGTCGGGTTCCCCTGCCGTGATTAGTTCTGCACCGAGCTTGTTTGGAGTGAAAGTATATAATTATAAATTTTATTATTATTATTTCGTCTACTTTGAGGGAAAGAGACAAACGGGAAAAGTCGGAAGAAAAAATTGACTGTCACCACCAGGACTCGAACCAGGGACCCTCGCTTGTAATTGTAGACGTCGAGGACCCTCGGTCATTCACTACGCTGTCACCTCCAAACCAGCTAGTCGCACGCCCGCGCTGGGCACAACAGTACGAAGTAGGAAGTTGCGACCTCGGCGATGATTTTGTTGAATGAGTTTGCTCCCCCACTGGAGCTCGCGCTATTCCGCCTACAACTTGATGCTTGACTGACGCACGACTGCCATCCTGTTCTCACCGTCCAGGAGCGATAACTGACTCACGCTGCTATCTGGTGTTCACGAGGTGTTTGTCGCGCTGGAAACGGAGTCTCTGTACGTTTGTATCCCTGGTGATGTTTGTGCCTGGACCGCACTATATAAGTGGTGCTCTTCAGGCACAATCTTCCTCAGCCTACTCAAGCTCAACTGATGAGGGGTGAATTCCCCGAAACACTGTGTATTGAGCAGGGAGTGGTGCTTTCTTGCAGGTTTGCCGAGTTGAAGGTTCGATGGACTTCTCGTGTTCTCTGGATGGCAGTCGTGAGTCAGTCAAGTGCCAAGTCGTCGGCGGAATAGCGCGAGCTCAAGTGTGGGAGCAAACCCATTCCTAAACAAAATCATCGCCGAAGTCGCAACCTCTACTTCATTATAATTATACTTCAAGTATTACAGAATAATTGAGAGGCTTTGAATCGTTTTTATCAAAATCTAAATATTTGCCGGTTTGGAAGCTGGGAAACTACTCATGTCGTGCAATCTAAGCCAAACAATCACCATTGACACCAGGGATACAATCGTGCTCCAGTGCAGCCGCCATCTGCTAGCGTCGATACGTGATAGCGGGATCGCTAAGATGCCCGTTTCAAAATGCAAACTGGCTGGCTTTTGTACGCAGCACAATCCATTTTTAGTTTCTTATTTTTTTTTCACAAAGTTCACTGGCAAAGCATGCGTGCGCTGCCGTGCGAGCAAAGTCTTTTTCGGAGTGTTCTGTTTTAGTGCTTGGTATCTTATCTCTCGGTAGTTTTCTTCTCCAAACAGTTATCTTCATGACTTGTGGTGAACGGGGTAAGAATGAACCAGGCCTCTCTCCTTTTGTGAAGTCGTCGCAGCAGCTGCTGACCAGCTGCTGTCCATCTGTCCGTGACGAAGTGTGCATGTATTGTACACAGTAATAAGTGATGACTTACCACACAGTGACGGTTTGAGAACGGCACAGATCATTCAGCTATCGGTTGAGGCATACTGTTGACAGACAGTGAAGATGACTAGATAGTGGACTAGTATACTATAATTTTAAACATCTACTGGCTGGAGTCTAGCCTGTCGTCTTTTCTAGATCATCTTGCTGTGTCAGTGAAAGATATTTCCTTCTCGTGAAATGACTGAGTTCCTCTTTAGATTTGAGATAGAATTTTTGCAGTTTGCGTAATATTGTAGGTGATAGCGAGCGGTGGTTGCTGAGTGGCCACGCTACGTTTGGTGCCTTTCGTGGTGAGTACCTTGCCGCTGTGTGTGTGTGTGTGTGTGCGCTTGTGATGTTGGCGTGATATGTGCGTTTGTGCGTGTGTGTGCATGTGTGTCAGGAGCGGCGGGAGCGGGTTGTGATTGGCCCAGTCATACCATAGTATTCCGTATATTGTTTATAATACGACGTGTATACGTGACCTGCTGTCAATAGGCATCGGCGGCTAATGCAAGCATTATAAGCAGCATTATATGCTTGTTCTAGTAAACTAGCACTGCTTAGCATTTTTGAAAAGTGGCATAATCGCAGAAAACTGGGATTATGGCTGCTTTTGATGGCTACTACTGAACTAGCAGTCCGCAGCCGTCTGAGTCGTGGTGTCTCCAGCGTCATCTGAATCATGGTCCACATCTAGCTAGCTATATCCAGCACTCCTACACTCTACATAACCACATGTACCGGAGTGTACCCGTCGTTCAACATGCCATGTATATCCAATAGGCGAAAAGTCTCGCAACAATGATTTGCATTGTGTTGTTGGCATTGTTGTGCAGGTCAAAATGCTACATAACAGACCGATCCCCTTATTATTGTCTGGGTTCGAGCAAGGGGGCAACTCCGCAGTCGCGTGAGATCCGACTTCACACACGCGACCCAACTCACCTCGCGTGCGCTTGACTTCTCGCATGCGAAGTGCAGAGCACGCGAAATCTACAAACTTGACTTGCTCGACCGGATTTTATTGAGCAACACTGCATGTCAAGAAGCGCAGTCAGCAATGAACAAAAATTGTTTTTGTCTTTATCATCTTGACAAATCATTGTGTATCATATTATCACATCCTTGAAAGAATATCACCAGTAAAAATGACAAAAATATACACCTGCATGTATGGGGCACTCTAGTTTTTGAGTGTGTGTGTGTGTGTGTGTGTGTGTGTGTGTATGTATGTATGTGTGTTGTGAGGGGGGGGGGGGGGTGGGGTCGAAAATGAATGATAATTGTTTTACTGAACCTCTGACTAATATCAAGATTTACAATCCCTGACATTGTGCCACACCTGCATACCATGCGGTCCAGACCGAATTTCAAGTTGACGTCTTTTTACTATGCAATGCTCCTTCCACGGGTGATTCACGACATTTTGTACAGGGCGTGAACGCATCAAAAAATTTTCTTGAACTAATTTCTGCATGATCAACAGGGGATTTGTCCGCCACAGGTCCTGCATACGTCATTATGTGTACAACAATGAGCATTGCATCATAAAATATGAAGTCCACTGTTGAACATGAAATTCTGTCTGGACAGCACTCATAGCGGAGTTGCTCACTGTTGGGGATTATAATACTCTTGCTAATATTCTAATACTTTGTAGCCATACAATATTATGTTCTGTTATGAGAGGACATGTATGTGTACTTGACCGGCGTTAAGCTTCTTGTCAGACCTTGAGTAACTTGGACTGGCGACAGCAAGAAAACACAATAATATGATGCCTGGAAGGTTGAGAACATATTTCCCTGCACTGTGAACTACGCATATCATAAAACAGAGTCACACAACATCTTTGACACACTCAAGAGATGACTAATTGCCGCTGGAAAGCAAACTTGTTTCCTTCAAGTCAGCTATTTTATAACCAAGGCAACCTGTGCGCATGTTGCTGCACGTCATACAAAACCAGATGCATGTGCCGATAAATTCCAGTGTTAAACGTTACCTTACATTGAAAAAACCTTTTTTCAAATGTTTCCTACCCCACAGCATACATTGAGTACCAGTGGTGTCCTCCACTTTGTAGCTAAAGGCAACTTCAGGATAATTATGCATTATGCTGTTTGGTGTTGGTTGAAGCAACTGAACGCTATATGAGTGGCAAAGTCTATTTGCAATTTGGAGTTGAAAAGGGAATTGGATTCTTGCTCCTGCAACATTAAACCCAGTAGCTGTTGCCGTCGTGTTGTGAAGTTACTATGAAGATTTGTAGAGTAATCCCATGAGTATTTATGTGCTGCTGTCTGACCAGGCAAATACTATGTGGTATGATTTCATATATGCCTTGACATGTACGTAGAGATCCTCAAGTGTGCTCAACACTCTACTTGCCCCTCAAGCATTTAATTCTTATCTGCACACTTCTACTCAACTGCCAATCCAGGCAGGAGTGGCACCTGAGTATGCCTATGAGAGTCTATTGTATTGTGATGTTTTGCATAGTTATGACAAACATAGCATACATTAGCATTGACTGGAATTTCTCTCATTTTGTCCGGTGTACTACAGGTGTAGCCATGGCAATGAAGACTCTTCCCAAGGCAGAGCACCTGCTCCGCCTTGTACTGAGGAACGATCATCAGGAGCTGAGGAAGGCAATCCTTCAAGAGGACGGTACCTTGAAGGAAGGTGTAGAAAACCTGACATATACCAACGAAAGGGGAGAGAAGGAGCCATTACTGGTAGGTAATATGCACATAGTTATACACCTACACACTGACACACACACACACACACACACACACACACACACACACCTGGTCCTGGTATACACTGCCATGTAGGTCACGTGTTTCTCGTTGAGCGAGACGGAGACGAGAGGAGACATGAGCGTTGGTTTCGGGATAAGTCGTTTCGCCTTTTGAATTGCCTCTGGCAATTCTGACATTGCAATTGGAACTTGTCCCTTTCATCAGCAGTTGAGCGCCTGGTGGATCGGTTGCAGTTGTGGATAGCAAAGCCCCGGGGATCGACTTGCAGCAATGTTCACAAATGGGACAGTGAGCGGTACAGCACGCTTTCCGAATACATAGGCGTACAGGTGAAGAGCTTGTGACATTGGCAACATTCAGGGCAGAACTGGACTGGGCACAGCGATGGACTGCAATGCCACCCGCACTTAGAAACAATCGGTGACACTGGGAGCACTGGCGGCTGTTGGCTTGCTGCTGGACTGGTCACAGACATGTACATTATGTACGCGCTGAAAAATAGAACATGTTTGAGTTTTCATTTTGGTTCGTTCCACACGCATAACGCACCAAAAGGTAGCAAAAATGAATAAACGTGTGGTTTCACGAGTAAACGTGCCAATTGTGATCACAGCTTGTGTTTATCCACTGTCCACTGGACTATACTGTGGCATGACTTCACCGAGTATCATCGCCATTCCCCGATTCCTCCAGCAATTTCAATGGACATACTTACTGTTTCACTGAAAAGATACTTTTGAACAAGGTGACTACTCCTACCGTTGGGGTTCCTGCTTTTTGGCCTAGTATCTTCTTGACTACCGATATGTTTTTCTTGTGCGATGTTGTCTTCGCAAACTGCTGCCCGGTCGACAATCGTACACGATCTCCCAGATACACCTGACACAGCCGCGCAATACACATGTGTCTTGAGATGACTTTATAGAACAGAGTTCCGAACTTGGAGACGAGTCTTGTCCAGTGATGTGAAGTGATTTTTCAAGAAAGCTGCGACGGGTGTTCTCAAACCAGAAAAGGTGACGTTCGCCAGCCCTTGGCTACTATCCACACTCCGGCGTAACAAAAACTTGCATCAGTCCTACACTCCATCGTGGCAGGAACTTGCCTTATTCTTCATTTGGGGATGTGAAAGTGTGATTCTCCAAGTTGACACTGAGCTGCGATCATAGCACGTTGTTGTTGTGAGTTTCAAAAGCTAGCGTCAGCCCCAAAAATTATGAGTTATTCCCTGGGCGCTCGTGTGTGTGTGTGTGTGTGTGTGTTGTGTGTGTATGCATCGGTCTGTGCGTGCGCGCGTGCGTGTGCGGGCATGTGTCCTCTCTGGAGGAGATATGAATAGTAATGTTATGAAACAGATGCACTACAGGACAGGTGTGTATGTGTGTGTTGGGGGAGGGGGGGGGATGCATGGTTTTGAGGGCTGGCTTATGTGTGTGTGTGTATGTGCGTCTGTGTGTGTGTGTGTGTGTGTGTGTGTGTGCGTGCGTGCGTGCATGCGTGCGGGCAGGCGGGCGGGTGCGTGTGTTTGCTGGCTACCACTCATGATGGTGCACAGCGGGCCCTTGACCTATTCATATATGTAGCGTCTTCTGTCGGCTTGACGGTCAACTTGGACAAGACAAAGGTGATGGCTGCTGGATATGGACTCACGGAAGCAGACCGGCTGCCCCTGGACGTGACGGGTGAGGTGGTCGAGTGTGTAGATAGTTTTCGTTATCTTGGCTCTCTCCTTCACACGAATGGCCGATCCACCCCGGATTTCAGCTCGCGCATTGCCGGTGCATCACATGCATTTGACAGCAACCTTTCCCTTGCTACGAAGCGGCTTGTGTACGAGGCATGCGTGTTATCTCTGCTTCTGTACTGTGCTGAGTGCTGGGTGCCATTGAAGCCCGACCTTGATGCACTGTGCTCTTTCCATCTGCGCTGCATTCGTTTCGTAATGGGTGGACGAACGACTGACCAGGGTTGATTTTCTGGCGCGATGGAATCCGTGTCAGCCCCGTGACATCCCCAGCCTGCTGACATCGCGCCACATGGAGTGGCTTGAGCATGTTGTGCAAATGCATGAAGAGCGTGCCCGCGTCAGCTACTGTTTGGTACCCTGCATCCTGTCCGTCTGATATGCGGCCCGAGAAAAAGATGGCGCAATGCTGCGCGGAGGGATCTGGCGGTGTTGGGCATCGACAAACGGTACGACTTTGCCGAGGATAGACAGGAACGGCGGGCCGCTTACAATGTTCTGCCCCCCCCCCCGCCCGAACCCGTTTGTGCGCCCCTGCGGGTACCTTGTGCTGAGTGTGGTGGTCTCTTCTCCAGGAGTGGTTTGCCTCGTCACAAATGCCTAGGTGAGCGCCGCAAACCTGTATCAGTATAGAGAGGTAGCCGACAATGTTCTGCCTGCCAGCGCTGGTTCCGCAGTGCTGGAGGTTTGGCAGTCCACAAGTGCCCCATCTCCCAGGCGCTCCCCACGGCATCGTCTCAAGCTCCATGTCGAACAGCGGTGTCCACCATTGCTGCTGAGCTCATTCCTCCGCCACCGCGCGTGCGGTTCGATCTCTTATGCTGCAAGGCCCACTGTGGGGCCTGTGGTCGTTGCTTCCGCTCTACTCGTGGCTTCCATATCCATAGCTGCCGGAGATGGCTCTCTCGTGGTACCAATTGAACATGGTCCCTGACCTCTCGGCAAATCGCCCACTTTCTGTCGTCACTCGTCGTTCCATGTTGTCGGCCCCGCAAGCGGACACGTGACCGTAATGGCAGTGTTTACCAGGACCAGGACAAGCTGTGTGTGTGTGTGTGCATGCGCGTGCGCGTATGGGGGTATGTGTGGCGTATGTGTGTTTGTATGTTGGTGTGTGTTTGTGTGCATGCGTGCACGCATGTGTGAATATGTGCATGCGTTCGTGTGTGTGACAGCTGCCTATAGCGAGGTCATGGATGGATCTATAGCCATCAGACTCCACTGCTTGTTGTTATAATGTTGTGCCTGTCGTCTGTGTTGGTGTCAACTTCAATACACACTTCTTAGTCTTTAACTCGGATACTGAGCCAATAAATAGAATTAAAATAGAAGAAATGACATGGAAACGAGTTATGAAGCAACTATCCACGACTGTAACAATATATCAATCAGTCAGAAAGTGTGATAACAGGGCACAAAACTGTCATGTTACTGTGACAGTCAACGACCTGAGACCTAGCTCTCACACACCTCCAGTGCGCAAACCGACAGCCTTCCAGCTTTGAAGGTTCAAGGTTATGGTAAGACCAATGAGGGGAAGGTGACCAAAGCGAAACTGTGCATAAGCTAAGTCCCACGGCGACAAAGAATGCTGACTGTTACAGGACCATGACGGGACCAGTTAATAACATGACAATGCGGTCTAACTACAATTCGAAGCAGCAAAGCAACACAACACCCAACTTGGGTGGGCCAGCTATATCTTTACTTATAATTAAAAGAGAGGCACCTGTGACGTGTGTCTGTGTGTGTGTCACGCTCCTTATAAAGAAGAGGCACCTGTGACGTGTGTTTTTGTGTCACGCTGAAGCGCTGCGGAGCAGCGCTGCCCTGAGCACGCGAAGCGTGCGAACAGTGTAGCACAGTGTAGCTAGCGGCCGCAGAAGCACTGAGCACGCGAAGCGTGCGAATCGTGTAGCTAGCGGAAGCAGCCACAGCACTGAGCACGCGAAGCGTTCGAATCGTGTAGCCACCACCACGTGCTGAGCACGCGAAGCGTGCGAACAGTGGAGGTACGTAGACCCGGGTGCTCGAATCAGAAACGATTTGACAGGTGTGCAATTTCTCATCTGTAAATCTCAACAATGTCAGAATATACTTTTGGAGAGGCGATGGAACAGGGAAGAGGGTTTGGCTTGACCCACCCAGCAGGAATTCAGAACATGGGTGCGCTACAACACAAGCTACAGACGCAGTACAATTGTCGTATTTCCTTTGGATTTTTTATTTCTACGGTGGTAGCGCTTATACTTATACTATAGCAGACACGATCAGTACGAGTAGCAGTAGCAGCCGCGCGCAGAAGCACTGAGCACGCGAAGCGAGCGAATCATGTAGCCACCTAGCCTAGGCCATAGGTAGCACTAGCAGCCGCACAAGCGCTGCGGACCACGTGAACCGTTCTCTGCAAATAGAAACATCTCCAACAAAAGGATACAAAAGATCTGCACTGACTGCACTCTGCATCTGATCTGCAGTGAAGAGCGCATCGCACTTTTGTTCGTAAGTTTTTGAACTTTTTGAGCCGCTTCATCCGCCACCAGGTGATGGACAACCCTGACCAGCCTCCCGAAGGCGTAACAGACGTCCCTCCTTCTCCTTCCAACGATGAAGAACCTCCCTCACCAGGACTTCAGCGGTCTAGGTCTGGCCACCACCACGTGCTGAGCACGTGTGCTGTTCATGTACTTGCTTCACCCGCGCATGCCACATTCGGCCAGGCAACGCTGGCGGGGGTGCTGCTAGTTAGAGATAAAGAAAAGGGGAAGCATTCTTTGTTGCCATGGGACTTAGCGTGTGCACATTTTCGCTGCGCTCACCTTCCCCTCATTGGCCCTACATTAACCTTGAACCTTCCAAGCTGGAAGGCTGTTGGTTTGCGCACTGGAGGTGTGTGAAAGCTAGGTCTCTGGTCGTTGAATGTCTCAGTAACATGTCAGTTTTGTGCCCTGTTATCGCACTTTCTGACTGAGTAATATCTTCTTACAGTCGTGGATAGTTGCTTCGTGACTCGTTTCCATGTGATTTCTCCTATCTTTCTTAGTCTATGTTCACAATATACATACATATGTACCAGTGGACTACTTTCGGACGTTTTTTATTATTTTTTGTGTAATCAATGGTACCAGTGAATCCTTTATCAGACCCACTCTGATTTAGCAGTCCAGACTATGTGGGATCATCTCCAAACCACCCAGGGTCCAGACATTCACCTTGGTGTGAAAAGTGGTCGTTTCATAGCTACTTTTAAGTAATCTTGAAATATCATAATTAATGGATTGTCCCTCTCCCCTTTTCGGGAGACCCAAGTGACCAGCAACTGTTGTTGTCTGTTAGAAAGAACAAGTATGTGGATATGGATGTACATCAATGTTTGAATATACATGCTTGTGTGTATTCGTGTATGTGTGCGTGCGTGTGTATGCATGTGTGTGTGTGTGTGTGTGTGTGTGTGTGAGAGTGTGTGTGTGTTTGCGTGAGTACGTGTGTGTGTGTGTATGTGTGTGTCCATGCGTGCGTGCGTGTGTATGTTGCTTGATTTTGTGTTCATACCATTTCTGCATACCAGGGTCGGCTGCTATTCGCGGCCTGCGATCTTGGCCGCCTGGAGTGTGCCTGCTTCCTTGCAGACTGTTGCGGAGAAACAGTCATCAACCATCGCTATGGGGTAGGTCTGTGTATGTGTACTTGCATTGCTGACACTGTCCAAGGTGCTAAGCACACTGCTCGGTAACTTGGAGGTAGGGGGGGGGGGGCGTGTAATGTTAGGTAAGGGGGTGTAATGTTAGGTAAGCAGGGAGGTAAGCGGGGGGTGCAATGTTAGGTAAAAGGGGGTGTAATGTTTAAAAGTAAGGGGGGAGTAATGTTAGGTAAGAGGGGGATTTTAGGGGGGGGTGTAATGTTGTTCTCTTGCTTTATTCCAAACAACTAGCTCTGGAAAGCTCTGTGACATGATGCCAACAGAATGTAGTGGTGTGCGTGCATGCGTACAGGGGAAGCGGAAAATGTAAATGGATAGCAGCACAAACGGTGTCGCGTGCATACATGCGTATGACAGTCAATGCATGTGCATGTATATGTGAACACTACAGTCCATGCATGTGCATGTATATGTGAACACTAAGAGGGGGGGGGGGGGGGTAGGGGGTTAGGAGGTACATCATTTTAATAAGTTTTTTAAATTTATAGAAGAAGAAAGGACCAAGGAACTACAAGTTTTTTAAAGTACGAGAGTCTCGTTCAGCGGCATGATTTTATGTCAGATATGGGTGAAACACAGCATTCAGGAAGTAAACATATGACTCAGCGCAAATTAGCAACTTATAAGATACTGACTGCTGTAGTCAGAACAGTGTGACATTCCTCAAATGCCATATCGAGTAGAATGGGTGGATGCAGGTATGTGATATCGGTGGTATCACTCTGCTCAAACAAGACTTGCAGGTCAATGTCTAGCTACGTCAGGAGTACTCTGCCTTGAAATCCCAAAGGAATTTATCATTATTTGAAACTGTGATGTTGAGCCATAAATAAATGTGCAAAGGAAAAGGACATATGGATACGAGTTAATAGTACCTCTCCATCACTGTAACTGGATACTATATACGTTGAATGTCTCAGTACTCTTGTCAGTTTTGTGCCTAGTTATTGCACTTTCTGACTGTATATAGTATCCAGTTACAGTGATGGAGAGTTACTCTTAACTCGTATCCATATGTCCTTTTCCTTTCTACGTTTATCATTCTGGACCTTTTAATCAAATAGCGTTTACCTTAAAAAAATAAAAAATAAATCGAAGTCACTAATGGATAGCTATGTCATAGGATGATAGCCAGCTCCTGTTGACCTGCCGTATGTGAAGTAATGATGTATGTCAATCCATTAATTACCCTTACCCTGCCTTATCCCCTATCGAGTACCTCTTTGAATGCTTCCAGCAAGGGTACTGAGTGAGTCAGTAGAGTCCCTACTTCTATTGTTCAGACAACAACGAGCAGAGCATTGCAGACATTTTCTACAGGATTAAAATTAGCTTGGGATACAGTGTACATAACCATGACCATTGTTTAGTATGGCTTCAGTCAATAGGTATAATACAGTGCAACATCTTCACTATACATACCAATTAGCAGAGATCAGATCCACAACTTGCAGGGCATGTTTCTACAGGCCCTTGCGATCTCAACAATGTTCTTTAAAAAGCAGTGAACATTGCTATACCATTGCGACCAATGATGCAGCTATGCTTGTGCATATGTGCGTTTGCGCATGTGTGTGTGTGTGTGTGTGTGTGTGTGTGTGTGTGTGTGTGTGTGTGTGTGTGTGCCAGCTAGTCCGGTTCGTGGGCACACTTATACCTGATTGTGCTGGGTCTGTTGCCAATGGTCTCAGCTGCTTGAAGGTGTAATGTTGTACCTGCCACCTTTGTTGGTTCCAGGGTTCATATACTTCCTCCGTATAAAAAAACTTCGTGACTTTTTTTGAAAGCTGCGCACAGCTCTGGAATTGTTCCGTTTGACTTGGAATAACACTCGTGGCATTGTCTAACCTGTTTACAAGCTATATACAAAGAAAAAAGCAACTCAAACGAATGAGATTGTGTTTTTTCAGAGTGTTCGTCGCTCGTGTCATTGTCACCTGACGGCACTGACTCCGCATCGCCAACAGTCGCTGCTTCCGCTCGCATTTCGTTCAGATTCTCTTCAGCTACAGTGATGATCCGACGCTGGACTTTGGCTACGTCCTCTTCATCTCCAGAGCTGTGTACGAATCGGTGTCGACTATTCAATCGTTCCAAACCGCAACCTCCATTATGCCGTGAAACGAGTCGTACAAGCACATTCACCCGCTTCGCATTTTCTCGCCAGGATAATCCTCCCAGCATTCTACAATGGCTTTGAGGAGGTCCCTGCGATTCCCTTTGGCGACAAAGGAGACGTCTGACTGGAGAGAGGCGAAGAAAGACGACTTCTTCCAGGTGGTTGGCTCCCTTCGCGGATCTCAATGGCTTGTCATGCCGCGCCAGTTCATGCGCAAAGAAGTTTGGGACTGAACAACAACTGGAAGTCGTAAAAATTGCCTATGCCTATGCTCCACTCCCGTTCTTCAGAACGAGGTGCTGGTCTCCGCCGGGCTTTCATGACGCAGAGAAGGCAGCGCTGTTCTTTTGCGTTGAAATCGTTTCAGGACAACTGCAGCGATTGAGAACTGCTTCACAGAACTTCGTAGAAGATGAAAACAATGTCCAATGACTTCGTGTCGATCCAGTGTTTTGGTGAAATGAACTGATCTCGTTGTTCATGTTCACCTATGTTTCGTTGATGCAAATAAAATGTGCAAAAATAATCAGGACACAATTGCGAGCATTTTGACGTACATATCAGTACATGGGACTGCATTTGGATAATTAGAAGTTCTGGATAATTCGAATTTAGGGCCTGGCGATTTGAGGTTCGAATTAGAGGGAGTCTACCTGTATTACCTTCACTGGGGGCAGGGGTAACTGCAGTTGGATCACGGGACGGATACCCTGATGCCGTCAATCCTTTTTCTGCACCTTGTCCTCGCCCACTTACTGAGGTGTGGTGAGCCCATAAGTGGGATCATTTTCAAGTCCACCCAGAGTTTTGCGGATTTCAGGGGGTTTCGGCCGTTGGGCGGTTCAATGGCCAATTGAGTCATCTTTCCAAGATTCCTTTCGAGTCTCTTTCCCCTCTCCCGGAGAGAGCCACGTGACCTGTTTCGGCAGTGAGCAACAAGTACAAGTATGTGTGTATATGTCTGTCTGTCTGTATGTGTGTGTGTCTATGTGTGTGTGTGTTCTGTGCGTGCGTGCATGTGTGTGTGTGTGTGTGTGTGTGTGTGTGTGTGTGTGTGTGTGTGCATGTATGAGTGTGTGCATGTGTGTGTGTGTGTGTGTTCTGTGTGTGTGTGCGTGTGTTCGTACGCGTGTGTTTGTGTGTACGTGTTGCTGGGCTGGCGGTCTGTACATGTGTGATGTGTGTGGGTATACACATGCCTACACTACCTATGTTGTTCTTACTAGGGTGGATGGAGTTACACTCCACTACATATAGCATGTATGATGAGTTACATCGATATTGCCAAGCACCTTGTCAAGTGTAAAGCCAAGGTGGACAAAACTGATTCGGTAAGTTGCACACCACTCTGCCTGTACATTGAAGGATGACTCAATATTGGCTCATGTACTAGTCAGAGATGCCAGACTTTGCCTGTACAGCACTCGTGTTTATGCTTGTGAACCACATTGGTGGCTGTTTCAGATTGGAAACTCATAACCATTTTATTACCACAAATATCGACACCCATGGATTATTAGACGATGTCCGTGACATGTACGCGCTCATTTTAGAACCGATGCTGAGATTACTTGTAGAATAGAAGACAGTGTGTGGATAGTTGGTGATGGTGAGTAAAGTACTCTGGTAGGCTGTAGGGAATGTGAACCATGTTGTCAGGAACATGGGTGAAACTTACCATCCAAGCACACCATTTCATGCAAGAAGCATGATAATCATTCTGAGGTTATGGGTGGAGAGTAGGACTAGATAATTGACTGGTGTCGGTCGAGCGTAACATTATAAATTCATTCAACCATAATGTGTATTGAGAAGTACATTTTGGAGTAGCAATGTAGCATTGTCACATGTTTCCTAGTCCAGTCAGTTTCAAACACACCTGGTCTGATATCAATGCAGACATGTAGTGTGATAGATGATGTGTACATTGCAGTTCAAAGGAGTTATGTACGTAGACTATCCATGCCTTTATTTGTGTAATAGACCATTCTCAATACCAGAAAGTAATGGTTTTATTTGTGTAATAGACCATTCTCAATACCAGAAAGTAATGGTTTTATTTGTGTAATAGACCATTCTCAATGCCAGAAAGTAATGGTTTTATTTGTGTAATAGACCATTCTCAATACCAGAAAGTAATGGTTTTATTTGTGTAATAGACCATTCTCAATGTCAGAAAGTAATGGTTTTATTTGTGTAATAGACCATTCTCAATGCCAGAAAGTAATGGTTTTATTTGTGTAATAGACCATTCTCAATGCCAGAAAGTAATGGTTTTATTTGTGTAATAGACCATTCTCAATACCAGAAAGTAATGGTTTTATTTGTGTAATAGACCATTCTCAATGCCAGAAAGTAATGGTTTTATTTGGTAGTAGCAAGGTACATTCCCTAAGTGCCATTTTTCCATTGCAGGATGTTTAAGTGAGTGAGTGTGTGTGTGTGTGTGTGTGTGTGTGTGTGTGTGTGTGTGTGTGTCTGTGTGTGTGTTTAGAAGCCACTGTCGTGTATCGTGAGATGCTAATGTGTTCAATTGTTTTTTCTAGACCTAGCTTAGAGGAACATTGCCAATTGAGCAATCAGAGTAGCCTACATTAGAATCCCGTGACTCGCAGTAGATTGCGCATCATATTATATAAGAAACAGACTGCAGATAGATTGCACATATGAATGTCTGATCTTGTCTTTACCTGCACACAGGCTGGTCGACTTCCTGTTCATCACGCTGCTGCGACTGGACATCTGCAAGTCGTCAAGTATCTACTAGATGTCCAGCCCGACATGGTCTCCGTAGAGAACAGAGTGAGTTAAGAAATCTCTTGAACTGTAATGGTCACGAGTCTATAAGCAAAGAGTGTGCACCTTTGGCAAATGAGTGCAGGCGCATACGCATGGGGTAGGTTCCTGTTGCCCGGAAACCCCTCTAATGTGCTAAACGCACCTCTTTGCAATGATGTTTTCAATGTAGTTTAGTGAGTGCACCGGTGAGCGTGCAACACTAGTACATGTACATGTACTTCCTACGCGTCATTAAAACTGTCACTTCCCACAGCGATTTTTCCAAATTGTTTTCTACACTCGAAAGGCAAAGAAATCAGGTAGAAATTGAGGCAGAGCATTGTCAATGGACCAAGCTTTAGTTTGTGGCCTTCCGCTTCGCTGCACTTGCAGCTAAGATCGACGTCTTCATCAGAGTTTGAGACAGACCCTTCAGCACTCAACAATACGCTGAACATGGCGCACGTTCAAATTCAGGTCAAGAAACTTTGTTTTCAAGCGATCCATGCCTCCAGGTGGCAGGCGATGAAGACAAGCTAGCATTTTTCAAGTACGCTGTAACGACCTTCCAGCGGGATAGGGTAAGCAGTTCCGCACCTTCTTTCCTTGGCAAGCGCTTCGCCGATTTTGTTGGGGTTTTCAGACCTGCTACCTTTGCAGCAACATGCGCCACAAGTACCACATTTTAGGAATTTGAGAACACTTTGTTCTTGCCATTGTCAACCTCAGCATTTCATATTCAGGAGAGATACCAGGAGTCTTACACTCGAGCTTGCAGCTTTGCCCACGGGAACGATGTGGGACGGCACGAGCTCCAGAAAAACGATATGCGCTCTGGGGCGGACTTGTGCGAAGCGCAATCAATTTGCTTGGTGCGAAAGAGAGCTCCGACAAAGTCCGAGACCACCACGGCTTCAGTAACAAGTAGACATTGCGCAGGAAGGGTCGCACCAATGTTCGAACACAGAAAACAGAGATTCGGACTATCTGACTAAGATGAGCCAAGTCACAAACATAGCGATGTGCGAAGTGACAATTTTAATGAAGCGGAGGAAGTACAGTCAACTTCGCTAATAACGACTGCGGATATAACGACAATTCGCGAATAACGACAGCATTTCCATGCCCAGAGCAAAGTCCCTTCCAACTGTAATACATATAATGAGACTTCGTGTATAACGACACTTCGCGAATAAGGACACCTTTTTGATGCCCCGCCGAGTGTCGTTATAAACGAAGTTGACTGTATGTGGCAGCACTCAATGCTTGTAATCTTGACAATCAACGAGTCATAGTGCTAGTATAGTGTAGACCAGATAGTCGTGGCTTTTACTCGAGAGTTGCGACTCCCCGGTGTAGTCATTAGAATCATAGGCGTACTCACGGCTCTACTGTCTACCAATGTCCGTAGTTTGGCGAAGCTGGGGACCCGGTAACCTACTAGCCACATATGCGGCAATCTATGCCATCACAGTGTGGGGTTTTGATCGTTGCGCAGTGTCATGTTGAAGGAAAAAGGACGAAAAGCATGTTCCGCAATTGCAATTTTTCCCGCCGCGAGGAGCTGAGTGTTGTCTGGGACTGTAGATGGTGGCCCATGAGAAGCTATGCTGGGTTGAACCTGCATTCGAGGGGTGTTGAGCAATAGCTTAGCAGCGCGCCATAAAGGTGAAACGCTTTTACTAGTAGCGACTTGACTGACTCTGACCGTATGCTCGGCGAGGTCATTGCCCTGCGGATGCAGCGAACTGCTCGTGTGGTGATGTATGCCGTACTGCTGCAGGTAGGTTTCAAGCTGTACGCTCTGGACGGTGGGCCATGGTCGGAGACAAACGTCTCAAGGAAAATATGGGTTCCGAAGATGGATTACAACTCGTTGATAACACAGGGATCGATTTACTTTGATTTTTTTGCATAGCAGTCACTGCTACACAGTTTTACAATTGACTAGCAACTCCCAGTATTGATTAGCAGTTTTCCTTCATCAAAAGTTTACATGTATAGCTGTACAATAGCAGGATTTCGTACAGAAGAGGACAATAGCTGCAGTTGCTATTTGCTTTTCCAAGTGAATGTTCGACCTGAATATTTACGTTAGAGTTTTCGCTTGGGCACGTTACATGTTCAGCGTCCATCCGACTTCGAGTTCTTCACAACACAATGTCCTTGAACAGGGCAGTTCCACTGATTCCTCCGACAAAGAAACCTCAGGAAAGCGCTCAAACGATCGTGACATTTCGTGCAAAGCGCATCGAATTTCGCTTTTCTCCTTTTCTTCATCGAAACGAATCGACATTCCTGGCGCGTCCACTGAGTTCTTTGTCCCTCTTCTGGACAGTGAATCACTGATCAGATCATTCACTGACATGTTGGCTACATGAGACTAAGAACCATCTACTTCAACTGTGCCTTGTCGAACAGAAACTAACTGAGCTTGACGGTCGACAGTGAAAGAAGAAAGGCAGGTGAGAACATCAGGAAAAGTCACCGCGGTGTAGATCTACAAAACTTCAGAAGACTGCAGTCATGTACGCCCAGTGCTAGTGCAGTGTCCAAAATCGAAAGAGCGCGATCCGCTACCCGCGCGCGGACTGAGCAGGACAGGCCAGTTGGTTGGAGTAGTAAAATACTACTCCCTAGTCAGCAGTGTGTACAACAGTCGCATGTAGACTGCACACAGCTGGTCTTTGTACTGTAGTGCATCGCAGTTTTGGGCGATAAAAAACGAAAAGCGAATCGCAGCCAGTGAATTTTGATTCGCAAACTGCGATGCGAACCCGGATAAATTGATCCCTGTAACAGGCTTAGGCAGCGATCACACCGAGCTCGATTCAGCCATTCAGCCAAAAAAGCGCCTGTTTACGTCACGATTACCATGGAAATGGCTGAAAATGTCCTGCAAGCGACTTTCAGCCGTGGCTGACTCGCAGCCGTTTTTTCAGCTTGTTTCAGCCACAGCTTGTACAAGCGGCTGCCGAAATTCAAAAATTATTTTGAGTGCGCTTGGGACACACCATTCATGTAGACTTGTAGTGAACACGAGGCGGCGAACTGATATCGATGTTCTTTCTTGTTTCCGTGCTACATGTATGCCTTCACCTTGGCTTTGGTTTTGACAATGTCTGTCTATCCAATAGTTCAGTTTGATTTTCTCTGATAACCATGGATTCCTGGACTGCCGGTTCCTCTAGAGCGTAGATTGTTGGAGCTGTGGTACGAGGCCAAGACAAGGCACCAAACTCACGACTGAATTCATGAAGAAAGGTACGAAGAAGAGAGTGGATTGCGATGGAATTGAAGAACAGCAATCGGCGGGGCAGAAAGCTCAAAATCAGGAAACACCGTCACCCGAATCATCGCGTTCATGTGCACCGAACGAATAAAAAGAGCAAGAAGTCGCAATTCAGGATCCGGGCTTCCTTTGCTTCTTGTTGTTCTTGATTTCTACTTCTTCATCAAAACTGAACACAAGTTGTAGATCGCCACTGTTCTGCTTTCCGATCTCTTGCGAACGTTGGTGTGTTTCGAGACATTCAAAATTTGGTGGGCAAAAAACAAGCCATTCAAGCTTTGCACTCGGTGTCTGGTGTGACCGCTCGACAGGGAGCACACAAGCCAGCTGAGCGCAAGCGATAACAAGCCCAAAGTGGCTTGTTTCGGTGTGACCGCGGCCTAAGCAGGCAGTGCTGACATACATGCTAACTCCACATATCTGGAGTAATAATATACTACAACCAGGTAGTTTGCGGAGTAGAATTGCATCCAGTCGGCTGCAACCTTCTGCCATGGCAGGTCGGGAAGAGTGTTAGGATGGAGCGTTTAAACCTTCGGGCGGTGAGTGTTGAACACACAGTTTGCAGGACGCGCTGAAATTGGCCAGCTGAACACTCAATCCTGGCAAACACACTGACTGCTTGGCACGGGCACGGCACTTCGTGATGCCAAGATGGCCCGAGTTGAGTCACTCGAGTACATCAGGAGCAAGGCCTTTGGGATGACAATCTTTTGTCCATACATAAGTAGACCAAAGCACACAGTTAAGTTGTCTTTAGCGTTGTGGTATAGCCAGATTGAAGGTGGAACACGTTTGGGATGTGACCAGCTGCTTTCGACATACTGGCGAAGTAACTTACAATCCGGTTCGTTTAGCTGATGGTCTCAGATTTCTGCAAGGCGAGCATCAGAGGCCGGCATGCTGTCAACAGTGGCAGAGGCAAACTCTTCAACCTCTCCGATGAAACGTACAGCACTAGCACAAGACGACTGTAGACCAGGAGAGTGAGAGAGTGCATCAGGAATGACTAGGTGCTTTCCTGACAGGTGTGATATCGAGAAATCAAACAGCGTCAGACCCAGGCGGAACTGTTAGTTACCTCCTCCCGTACCTCTTCTAGCTGGCCTGCATGCACTTGCGTACTCACCTTTTGTCTCCTTTTGTTCCTTTGGCCTGGGTAGCTACTTGCGCGCGCATAATTGCCATAGCTACCCAGGCCCTTTATCTTGCCGTTCATACTTGATCTCTTTCTCTTTCTCACTCTTCAATAATCACCATGTAGTCGTTTCGTTCGTCCTGGTCTTAGTCATCCCGTCTCTAATAAATGTCGTTCCACCAACCTAACTTGTTCCCGTTGTCCTAATTCATACTCAACATTGGCGCCCGACCATTGCTCGGAACCCACAACCCTCGTCCTCAACCGCCACTCGTCTCGTCCATGTCCATCTCGTCTCGTCTCCAGCCTCGTCTCGTCTCCAACCTCTTCTCGTCTATGTTAACCTGGTATCGTCCATGTCAACCTCGTCTCTTCGATGTCAACCTCGTCTCGTCCAAGTCATGCAGGTCAGCTACTTTCTTTATTTCTCTCTTTCTTTTTCATCCGTCCTTCATCGTCAAATTTATTTTCGGTTAATTTTATTTTGTGATTTTGTAGTGTGTGTGCGCGCGGGTGTCCTTCATTAATATTAGGGTCCGATCATGGTGAGCCACGCTCTTCTATTTATGTCGTATATTAAATTGTAACTAGGCTGTATTAGCCTTGCAAAATACTAGTAATCAGAATGCAATTCACGTTCCTCGTCAAACTCCAATAGTTATTTTTTGTGCCATTTTTCAGCGCGCGGGCTGCGCGAACAGCGTTACATTTGTGCCTTGCAATATCCTGTGGCCGACGAAAACTGCGCGCACAAGTGCCACAGATGAGGGGCTTCACCACAGGCTCCATGCGGGACTGGACAATAGCGTCACGGCAAGTGGCCCGCCATCCCTGTTGATCTTGGACGATGTCACCAAGGTGCTCCAGAGGAACGCCAACAGGCATCAAGTCGCACTTTGCGGAGTCCTTCCAGCGCTTATGGGGTCCATGCGGTGGACGTTTGGACGGTAACAAGCCGTACAGCAGCTGACGAGGGATTCGATCCTGCATGCGGGACACGTGGCCAAGCCATCGAAGTCGGCAGACTTTGACTTTATCCGCGATCTCCTTCATATCGCCCCACATCTTGCACACCTGGAGAGAGGAGATGTGCTCCTCTATTTGCCAGCCACGATTGACCTTCAGGATGGAACGCACGCACTGCAGATGAAAGGATTCCAGGCGACGGGCATCACGCTGCCTAACGGTCCAACTCTCAGAGCCATAAAGAAGGACGGCCAGCACAGTCACTCCATAGACAACGCCCTTAGTGGCCATGTTAATAAAGCACACGCACACACGCACACACACACATGTACCCGTACACACACATACATACATACATACACACATGAACACATGCATACACCTTGAACCTTGAACCTTGAACGCCCATTGCCGTAGCAATGATAGCGATGGCTTCGTCACACTGAGGTTCTAGACCCGAAATCTGCAGTATGGCGCATGCCGCTTGAAGTCACCAGGACGACGGAACACTCTGTCACAGCGGTAGTTGGGGCACGGGATGTCTGGGGCTTCCTTCTCGACCCTCTGTCGACAATACTGAAACCAGACGGATCTCTCCTGCGCTGTGTCATACCAGTCCGCTTCTCTCCTCCCATTGCTCACAACGAGAGATACCGAGAATTGTGCGAATACACTGATGGTGAAAGGTGTTGAGTCGCCGAATATGACCCGCTTTGATGGGCCATGTCTCCGCACCGTAGAGAAGAGCAGGAAGGACAATAGCACGATACACCAGCCGCTTGGTGTGGACCGAGAGATGTACGCACTGAAATATCGGAGACATCAGCACGCCGAACAGCCGGGACGCCTGCCCCAAACGAGCAGCGAGGTCCGCATCCACCGTTCTGTCAGCAGAGAGCACGCTGCCAAGGTACCGGAACCCATCCACCATGTCAATCCTGCTGTCACCACCGAGTCGAACGGGATCAACTGATGTTGGTTCACCCACCGCCATGCCCTTCGTCTTTCTAATGCTGACGGTCAGTCCCATACGCACACACATAAATACACAGCCCCCCCCCCCCCCAACACACACACACACACCACACGTGCACGCACACACACACACATACACACACACACAAAAGCACACATATACATGACGCACAACCTACACTCTACACTCTCTTGCACTGTTATTTACCTCAAGCGTAGTGATTATTTACCCTCTTATTTTGGTTTTCACTCCGCCTACCCGTGTCATTAGTTCACACTAACTTGACATCTTTGCACTTTCCCCTGTTCATTTACACATTTATATAATTATTAGTAGTATTCATGGCTAGTTATCATTGTTGAGACATATTTCCCTGATGAAGGCCTCATGAAAACTGGTTGAGAAAATCTAGAACTCCAAAACGAGAGAGCTTGTAAGCTCAGGGCCCTACGCTATGCTTTTTTTGCCTAGCTCATCATGCATGTTATTAGAACTGATGGAATTGTTTTTTTTCCATTGATTGGCTACATCAAACTTTCTCTTTGCACTCGAGGGTAATACGACACCGTCTACCACCTTGATAACCTAGGCAAAAAAGCATAGGGATGTTATAAATTTTTCATTTCTCCTATTTTTTAAGACATAACCTGGGATTCGAACCCACACTATCGCCCTGCATGCATTCCCCCGATACACTTAGCTTACATACTCATTCTTCCAAGTTGCTTCACGTTATGATCTTGCATTTGAAAGCCCTATTTTTCATTTGAATATTGTGGCTAGCTGTCTTTGATGGTCCGGTACGGGACAGGTACGGGATAGCGCCAGGCATCTTTTCCGTTTGCCGTTCTTCGGCCACAGCTCTTGCCTTCATCTCTGGTGCGGGTGTAATCTAGTGACTTCGTATATGCGTTATAATAGACCAATCCCTTTGTCTGGGTTCGTGAAAAGGGCCACGCGTGCAAGTCAGCTCGTGTGAAGTGCATGGTTTTGTATTTAGTTGGTATGTGGCAGCTTATGGGACAAAGAGACTTTTGCTCCCTGAGCTTGTGTATGTAAATAGTTTTTTACGTCGAGTATGACAGCTTCAATGCCCAACCATACCACAACGAACTGATCGGCTATATCATTGCATTGCAAAAACATTCTGTCTGTTCGAATTACATGCATGATGAGCTAGCCAAAAAAAGCATAGCATAGGGCCCTGCGCGAAAAAAATAGCCTTTCTCTTTGCATTCGAGAGTAATACGACACCGTCTAACACCTTGATGACCTAGGCAAAACATGGATAGGGATGTTATGAATTGTTCATTTCTCCTTTTTTTCCCCAAGACATAACCTAGGATTAGAACCCGCACTATCGCCCTCCATGCATTCCCCGATACACTTCGCATACATACTCATTCTTCCAAGTTGCTTCACGTTCTGATCTTGCATTTGAAAGCCCTATTTGAATATTGTGGCCGGCTGTCTTTCGTGGTACAGTACGTACGGGACAGGTACGGGATAGCGCCAGGCATGCCGATGGCACAAACAAACAAACAAACTGAGGCTTCCTGCAGCTTCATCTGTGAAAAGAATTCGGGACTGGTTCGGATGTGATGTGCAGCGCTATGGGAATGGGTGTGTCCACCCGAATTCTTTTTTAGTATGTCTATTGGTGGGGGAATATCAGGCTGAAACAACAGCAACCTCACCAATCATTTGCTCCAAAAGTACCTGTGACTATTGGTGACTCTCCTACCCGGCACTGATACCTGCATAAAGCACCTCTCATATACTGACATCGTAGTAATTCTGCAACTTCTAGCACTTCTGACACCATGTTGTATTCTGGTTCTTTAGGAATTAGGATACTATTGTATTATTGATTCACAGGCAATATGAAGGAGAAACCTCTTTTAAATGTGGCATCAGCAGACCCCAGCTGTAAGAGGTACTGCGCGGGCATGTACATGTTGCGGTACACGTAACTTGTGTACACGTTATGTAAGGGTGACACGTGCTCAAGAGAAACGCATAATACATAGCATGACACGGCAAGTACCACAGCTGTCACTATTGTGCTAACTTTTACACGTTATGACTAATCAGAATCATGCTTATAATTCTTAGAGCTGGGTAAGTACAGATAACATGTAAAACTTTAGTCACAGTAGGTTATACATCATAATTGTGTAAGATACAGACTGTAGATAGATAACACATGCGAATGTCTTGTTTTGTCTTTACCTGCACACAGTACGGTTCCCTTCCTGTTCATTACGCTGTTTGGAACGGACATCTGGACGTGGTCAAGTATCTAGTAGATCTCCAACCCTACACAGTTTCTGTGAAGAACAAAGTGAGTAAAATATTCTCTGGCACTGTAATTATTATGGGTGTATAACACAAGAGTGTGCAACTTTTTTTTTTTTTTTTTGTTTGTTTATTTAGAGTCGAAGAACAAACAGGCAAATTTGCCTAATTACATGATATCGACTAAAAAGGAGAATAAATTATAAAAGGCCAATGAAGGTAATGACACTGAGTAGAGTGGGTAGTAAAGTATTACTTTGTTAAAGCCAGTTAGGCCAGTAAAGGAAATAATAGTACAGCGGGCAGTGGCATTACTGAAAAGCAGCATGTGCTGGGAGGGATCGCATGAATCGGTGGTACTGTGGGATTTTCCTGATGTCGGGCTGGAGCCTGTTCCACAGTGATACACATTGGAATGAGGCAGAATGTGTGCCAGCGGATGTCTTTGGCCAATGACTGACTAGAATCTAGATTCCCTACATCAGCCCGCATCGAAAAAGTCCTTAGTTCCGTGTAACCCAACCGCCCTCTGTTTTGAGCAGAGACCGATACTTCTTTGTTGTATGCACTCATGCATATGTACATCATACGCATGTGGATATACATGTACGTGCTCGCACTTCAAGTTGTGCCAATGCCAAGGCTCCTTCCTACTGCTCCTGGCGAGGCTCTGGCCGGCTAGACGTCCTTTGTCCTTTGTTTCAAGTTGACTTGATCGAGTCGGATTTGTTGCATTGTGGTTCTATTTGCCAAATGTAACGTATTCGACCCTGACATGCTTTAGTCTCAAAAAGTTAGCGGCAAAACGTTTCCGTAACTATGTTGATGGCGGCTGGGCCATCGTCAACAGCTGTGTTGTTCGAGCAAAGTGCCCTGAGTAATTTGCTGGAAACTCTTCATCCAGAAGTCATCACTCGCTTCAAAGCAGTGTTTGCTCCCAAAACGGGGCCATGCCGCAACAGTACTGACAAGAGTAATAATGTTGGACTTCAATTGCAGTTCGGACGCCAATTTTTTTCTCTGCGTTGGAGCAACAGGAAGATGTAGTTTCTGGCCCGCGACGATCGCTGAATGATGTGTTGATGCGCAACGTCTTGGAGCTCTACTCTGCTCGGTGTCGGAGTATATGACCAGTTTCACTCTTCCTGGCGGTCTAATTGAGCTGTTGATTGCTATTATAGTCTACATTGTATGCCTGCTTTATCCACCACACATTTTCTATCTTGGTTATGTACTGTACTCATATCGGTATATGCATACCGGCACAGTTTTGAATGCATAAAAATTGTCATCAAAAAAAGAAAGAAACCGACCGACCAACCGGTATTTTCTGGCCATGTTACCCGAAACAAAAGACTTTTTTCGGTGTGGTCTTATGCAGGTCATTTTCCTATGGCATAATATACACGTATCTGTGTGTGTGTGCGTGCGTGCGTGCGTGCATGCGTTTGTGTGTGTGTGTGGGGGGGGGGTGTGCGTGTGTGGTGCCAGCTAGGTAAGTTGGTGGGTATACTTATGCCAGAGAGTGTTGGGTCTGTTGCCAATGGGCTCGGCTGCTTGAAGGCGTAATGTTGTACCTGCTACCTGTGTTGGTTTCAGGGTTCAGATTCTCTCGATTTGAAGTATACATACCTGTTACCCATGGACTACTTCTTGCTACATTAATTCTTGTGTAATCATGGCGCTAGTGAAGCTAATGTCAGATTCTTTTTGATTATGGCCACCCACACCAGTAACAAGTATTACCTTCACTGGGGCAGGGGTAACTGCAGTTGGATCCCGGGACGGATACCCTGATGCCTGCTATCCTTGTTCTGCACCTTGTCCTCACCCGCTTACTGAGGTATGGTGAGCCGATAAGTGGAATCATTTCCAAGTCCACCCAGAGTTTTGGGGGTGTCGGCCGTTGGGCGGTTCAATAGCCAATTGAGTCACTTTTCCAAGATTCCTTTTAAATCTCTCTCCCCTCTTTGAGGGAGACTCGCGTGACCAGTCATGGAAATGAGCAAGTACAGTACAGTACAGGGATTGTGTGTGTGTGGTACATGGTGTGTGTGTGTGTATGTGTGTGTCCCTGTTTGCAACATCGCCTGCTGGTAATGAGACTGCCTTGAATCTGTTCAACTCGACCGCTTCGGAGTTCGGCCTCACAGTGAGCGCGACCAAAATCAAGTTCTTGGTCACGAGAGCTGGTGACGGCTGCGGACCAGGCGCCAATGCAGCTTGCCGATGTGGAGATCGAGTGAGTGCCGGAAATCAAGTACCTGGGGTGCATCATCCACTGTGGCGGCCGTTCATCGCAGGATTTCAGCGCTCGGGTTGCAAGTGCGTCCCGGGCTTGTGGTGCTCTGCAGCAATCTGTTTTCAGGAACAAGAACTTAGATCTTTATATTGAACGCTGTGTGTTTTTATAAAATGCTTGTGTCGAGTCTCTGCTCCTGTATGGGTCCGAGTGCTGGACGCCGCTGAAGCAGGACCTCCGCCGCATGTCTGTTTTCCACATGCGATGCGTGCGGTCGATATTGCGTATCACACGCCATCGTTGCTGGGATGAACACATATCAAACAACCAGCTGCTTGAGTGGTGGGGTGACTCTTAAACTATCGTCACCAAGGTTCAGCATCGGCGCCTCGAGTGGCTAGGCCATCTCGCCCGCATGGACGACGTGCGATTGCCCAAACAGTTGCTGTTCGGCACCCTGCCATCTCGTCGCCCGGCACATTGCCCACGTCGGCGGTGGAAAAACTGCACTGTGAAGGACCTCCGCTCACGAGACCTTGAAGCGGACTGGTACAGAGTGGCCCGTGACTTTCGCCCAGACTGAAGGCTGGCTTACACCTCGGAAGCCCCGGATCCCCCCGGACCGGCACCGGTGACTTGCTTTACATGCGCCCGGCACTTCGCACGTCAGGGCGACCTCGCTAGGCACAAGTGCATGGCTGAACGGCAGAAGCCGGTTTCGGACCAGAGAGTTGCATGTCAGTGCCCTCGGTGTCATCGTTGGTTCCGGAGCCGCGGTGGTTTGGCTGTGCATCGTTGCTCCGCTTCTACCTTGTGCCCAGTACCGATCGAACCAGCTGCTGTTGTCACCGGTGACACTACTGCTCGGAGTTGCTGCAATGCTCATTGTGACATCTGCAATCATTGTTTCCGCTCAACCCAGGGATGCAACCGCCCTCGCTGTTCAACGCGCTGCCACCGTCCAACGGCTAGAGAGCGGGACAAGTTCCCTCATATGTGTATCTGCTCTCGCCGGTTCCGTCTAGTCTCGCATCTGGAGCGCCATCGGGTGGCGTGCTCTTTCTCTCTCTCTGCTGCCCTTCCGGGGCCCACGTGACCCTAGTGGTAGTGGCTCTACAGCACAGGACAGGCGTGTGTATGTGTGTGTGTGTATGTGTGTGTAAGTTTGTCTGTGTGTGTGTGTCTGTGTGTATGCGTGCGTCCTTGCGTTCATGCGTGTGTGCGTGCGTGGGTGAGTGGGTGGGTGCCATGGTGGGTGTTATCACCTCTTTTGTAATGAACGGTGCTCTTGAAGCTTTCATCAAATCAACTCTGTTTAAGACAGCCACACTATTAGCAAGCAATGGCCGAAAATTCACATGATTTACGGGTCTACAGTTGAGCCAAGGGAAGGTGTACACAAAAAAACTATGGACAAAATTTCATCAAACTAACATCACCTTATGTGGCAAGAGTTCCTGTTGTGAGAGGGTGGGCGTGGATTAGGTGGCGTGGATTGGGGGGGGGGGAGGGGAGGCGCAGTCGTCCAGTTGATCATGCGGCTTGCAGCGCTTATACAAAAACAGCAATTATTATTCTACGGGACAAGACTGCCTAGTATATCTCTGTGCAAAAAACGGTTAGAATGTGTTTTTTTGGAAACACAGCACAACACAATGAACATAATTGTAGAGCACGAGAACACAATACTATTATTGCCAATTGTTCTGGTCATAGATGGCCACATTGATTTCAGAGATATGAGTAAAGCGGGATTCACAGAAGCTTTTTTGCGATGCGATACGCGATGCGACAGGCGCGAAACCGGGAAAACCCCAAATCGCAGCCTTGTCGCACCCCACGCAACTGCCGCAACTGGGTCATCGCAGGCCATCGCAGAAGTTGAGCTTGGCTCAACTTTTGCGATGCGATGCGATGCGACAAGCGATTTGGCGTACGATTTTGACCTTTTCTACTGCAAAGTTGTACAAAGGTTCAAGAGTTGCCTAAAAATTTGTACAAGTTGTATCAAACCGCGCGAATATCATGGTGACGTAGCCAAATCAGCAAGATTTTGTCGCATCACTGACTTCTTCTGTGAATGGTATTTCGCGAGTTCGCATCGCACGCGTCCGTCGCAGATCGCGTCGCATCGCGTGTCGCATCGCAAAAAAGCTTCTGTGAATCCCGCTTAACGAATGCTTGATGTTGACCACACAGGATCCATCCATTCCACGATATGGCAATTGTCGTCAGTTCCAGTAGAGTTCAGGTACCCGTGATATCGTTATGTTGGTTTTGTTGTGGCTGCTATGGCTGTGTAGGTTGGGAGAACTCCTCTTGGTGATGCAGCGTACACAGGGGAAGCAGGTTGTGTACCCTACTTGCTGGAAGTCACCTGGATCAAGCTAGCATATGATGAGGTAAGAGTTGAAAAAAGTAGGTTGTGTTATGAATAGGTCTACCAGTTTTGTCTGTGAAAACATGCTCGGCTACTGTGAAAACCTTTGCTCTGGAACTACTCCCCTCCCCCCGTCCCCTCACCTGTACAAGTTCTTATCAGTTTGATATGATTGTTGTTCCTGAAACACGTAGCTTTACATAAATTTGGATAACATGGACGATCTCCATGGAAGCCGGTTGGAATATGATGAAAGAGTACTTTCTGTAGATGAAGTGCATAAGAGAAGACTAGCATGCGTTCTTCACTAGTCTATTTCCTCACTGCCTACTTCAAGGTGTATTGGGTATCATCATCGTGTACAGAGCATTTCTGTTTACCCTTCGTTTTAGTCAACTTCTTTTGGGCATGATGTTAAGTATTGAGCAGTGTCAGAATAGTCTATCATTTCTTACTGTGCACCTGTGCTATATACGGTGTAAGAAGTAAAATGGCGGGTGTGTTTTCTGTGGTATTTTGGATATGTGATGGTTATTGTGACTAGTGAAATTGATGACAGTGAAGAGTGTATCGCTATACCAATATTGGTTCTATGTTTCCAATCCAGGCAAAGGAGATTGTGGAGGAAGCCAGAAGGATAGCTCAAACCCGCGGAAGAACGCAAGCATTCGACTTGATTAAGGTGAAACATGTTATGGTTATAGGATTACTAACTCTTTGCTGGTGAATGACAGGAATGAAAAATTGGTACGAGTTGGGAGTAGCATTGATCCTTAGAGGAGACAGGAGAGAACAGGAGAAGCCCAAGATTGCGTTACATCAACACGCACAATTCGAGTAGGGAACGAGAATGAGAGAGAAGGAACGAAAAGCAGTGAAAGAATGAAAGAATGAAAAGTAGTGAAGAGGTAATGCGAGTGACGGTGAGAGAGAGAAAAAGAATGGGAGAGGTCTTTCTAGATTTCTTGATGAATTCACTCAAAGACATTGCAATGATGAAGTGACTGATGGACAGAGAGCTGGCAAGATCACTATCAATGTCCCTGTTGATCGTCATTCGAGTCTCCAGGCAACAATTGACAGCCATGTATTGATAGAACCCGCAACTCACTCAGGGATAACCCTATAATTGTATTGTCACAGCAATGGGATACCTGGTCGGAGCTGATTGCTCACAATCACCAGCAGTGGTAGGCACTGAAATTGGCTATTCAAATGTTCTGGCTAAGAGCAGATGATCCAAGAGTAACAACAGAGGTCACGGGGAAGAGTAGATCAGGATCGCAAGGGACGACAGAGTCACTATACAATGACAAGATATATGGGGCGCAATGAGTGTCGAATGTCACCATTTGGTGGAAGACAAAACTGGAGACATATTTCTCTTCTAGTACTGTCGGTGTTGTAGCAAGCAGAGCAGTCAGATTAGTGATCATTCATTTCTGATGCGGGCACCAACACAGAATGCGGATAGCTAATGTGAGAGACTCTCCTCTGAAATCTCATTGAATTCCTGGACAGACTGTGTTGAGTTGTGTGTGATTATGGAGATTGACACTATACGAGTGTGCTCTCTGAGCCCACTATGGACTCATACATCAATTGCCCTAATAATTGGGTTGAAATACTGGTTACATTGAACAACCTGACAGCAACTAGCCTACTGTCAGATTTAAGATGGTGTCTAGTGTCTAGTGTACATGTATGTCCAGCTGTGTGGATATACTGTAATATCTACAGTTGCACTCTCTGAAATTCGACCCGTGTCCATATTTGGCAATCTCAACTTGCACGACCCTGGGTGTCCTGGAAGTGGCACGAATGCAGCTGGATGTAAATATCCGCAATACTGCTTGTATAATCACAACTGATCGAGGGCGCATCCGGCTTTGCAATTTTGGTTGAATTTCACCGAGCGACACTGTAGTTCTAGACAGTGTTCAACTTACATACTTTGGATATTGTTGTTGTGTGCTGCCTGTGTATGCTCCAGACCAGCTTGATACGTGAAGAGTTTGGTGTTGAGGGTTACACTGATCCTACTGAACTGATTGCCAACGTGTGTGGAGCAGAAGGTTCAGGAAAATCTACCTTCATTTCATCCTTCACAGCAGAAGGTTTCTTCAATAAACGGCTACGCAAGGAGAATCAACCGGACATGAAGGCAAAAGATTTAGCATCCCGAACAAAGGTGAGTTGAAAGCAATTCAAAAAAGTAGAATGCACAAAGTGCTACCTATTGAAATTTGGATGAATGCATTGTTAGTCCAAATCGTTAGTGGTCAGTTTTGTTTCATTCTATCTAGACACAAATCAACATGAACGGGAAAGTGCAGAATGTAGGTATTATGAACCCTACAGGACCAAACTGTTAAAAAAAAAACCACGCTAAGCCAGTCACAACGAGAAAGAGAGGTAAACAGAGCCATGAAATGTGACTGGTGAAATGTTCATGCTGGTGTCTGCAAGTGTCGTGTGGTCTTATCTGGTCACAAGACAAATTTACCACTACTAGAAACTGACGGACCAAATGAAGATTGCATCAGCAATCTACAATTTACCCCCCAGACAATTGTGAATTTATAGCTGATAAAGTCATCGTGGAATGAGATATACATGACTAAAGGTACTGTGATTATCGGTTGCCGATTGTTTGTATTTCTATCAATAAATGAATCTACTGCTATGTATGTTATATACACATAGTATTACTACCAGAACTACCGTACTGGCGCGATAAGAGCCCTCTCTCGAATAGTGCCGCCAAGTTTGGTGTCCTTTTGCTAATTTAATTGTCCAGGTCACCTTCCTGGTGGTTTCAGGATCAAAATTGTAGATCTTGTTGCTGTTTCTGCTGAGTCATGATAGTTTACAGGAAACATTAGGGTTTGGTTCTTTGCCTTCTTTGCACGCGAGTATGGTATACTGTTGCTGTAGAACAGTGTGATTGTGGTGAGCTGGGTATGATTCATACAATGTTCTCTTGCTCATTAATTTTGTTTTATCTGTTACATAATTATAGGGAATTGAAGAAACCATTTACAACCAATCGCAGGTGAAGGTGCATTTTCGCGACTTTGCTGGCCAAGAACATTATACCGAGTCACATGACATATTCACGGTTGCCATGACAGCACCATCTGTTGCCGCAATAGTGGTGGACGGCACAGAGTGTGTTGATGAGATCACACAGACTGTCGGTGCAACTGCCGCCAATATAGTTTGTCGCCTGTCTGCACCTGATCATGGTAAGTGGATAGCAATAGATAATTGTCTTGCCTGTCACGTGATCCATTCAGCCAATCTTGAATACTGCAACTAGATCCCTGCCAGCAGCCACAAAGTTAATATGAAAGGCACAAACCCTTCCAGTGTCCTGTTCAATCACAGGGTTTCTCAGTAGAAAACATGCCAAAAACGACAAACAGTTGATCATCAGTCCGCTCTGGTGCCCATATCATTCAAACTAGTTCTTACAAGACATGAACTTAGGATGAAGAGACTTACTAACTTCTCCATTCTGGCATACAAGAAAGAAAAGGGAATACTTTGCTTTCTTGGATTGACTAATTGTGTATTCATGGACTGGTATTCCTTGTCATTAGCAATTGCATCACTTTGTCTTCTTGCATTATCAGGTTCTCTACCGACTGTGCAACAAGAACAAGAACAGCAGCAGCAGCACCACCACCACCAGGAAGATCTGCAACAGGCGGAGAAACTTGATGTCATCGCAATTGCCACACGAGCTGACCAGCTAACACCAGAAAAGCGCATTGAAGTGGAGAAGGCCATAAGGAGGGGAATGAAATCATTCTCTCAGCGCTTGGATCTCTCCATTGTGAGAGTAGTGGACGCTAGAAAGTCCAACAGTTCCAGCATGAATGATCTAAGAAGTGAATTCATGCACTTGATCAATCGAGTGTTGGCGGTAAGATTTCTCATTTCCCAATTTTGATCATTTTTTTCTGCCCTGAGTGTTGCTCGAGTAGCTGGTCGAGTAGCCAATCCACCTCCCCCCCCCCCCCAACCTTGCCCATTTCCCGTTCCTCCTCTGGCTGTTGTGAGTCAATCAATTGTAAAGTCAAGTGGGGGAAAAGCGTTAACTCCCTAATGGCAAGCAAACTCTTTCCTATTAAAGTATTGCCAAAGTCGCTGCTGCCTCTATTTCGTACTATTTCAACTTTGTCTGCAGAAGTCACCAAGGCAACCGCGTTTGCTTCAGAAGGCTCGGAAGCATTTGGATGAGGTTCAGGCATCGATGCCCAATCCATACTGTTCAAGAGCCGAGTTTGTTGCGGCATTCAAGAAGGCAATCCAAGGAACCAACACTGCACCGCGAGAACGATTCGCTGACAGGATAGACAGATATCTACGCGTCCTGACTGCTTACGGATATGTAAGAGCAATGCATGTATAGCAATGTTGACATGTGATGTTGAATTTCTGTGTGTACATATAGAATGGTACACAGAAAAGATCGAGGTTTGAATTTGAATTTCCTTGTTCACATGGAGGTTTGCTATTCTCAAAGCCCATTATGACTTCAAGGTTTTGAAACTTTGCCGGCTGGGTGCCCTTAAGACCTGCACCATGTGTTACATTCTAGATTTCGCTAATGTCTTCGTCCAACTCGGATGAGTTGACAAACATGTCACCCTGCCAATTTGGTTTGTGATTCTCCGAGAACCTCATGAACCATACACACGCACGCACGCACGCACGCACGCACACACACACACACACACACAAAACCTCCATGGTGCTCTAGGTAATGAAGCTCTTTTGAGGAGATTTTTATTTTTATTTATTTATTCAACATCTCCTGGCCCGTCCGAAGACTGCCAATAAACATGAGAGGTCAGGTGATAGCCAACCACGGCAAGCTAAAAGGGAAAAAAAAAGAAAGAAGCTGTCAGAGAGGGAAAGGAGATAGGGAGAGAAAAAGAAAGGGAGGCACATTAATAATACATGGGATCACTTCGGATGAGACAGTGTGGAAAGCTGGACTGTGAATTTCCTGATATCCTGGCATGTCTTGATGCTAGTAGGCAGGTTAGACCAAAGGGAGTATGCTGAGAAGAAAGGGGATTTCAAAAACAGAGAGGAACTAGCTCGGGGCAGTGATAAAGCATTGCGTGTTGGTCTAGTGGTAACAAACCAGTTGTACTTGGCAATATGTTTCGGGACTTGGGCTAGGAAGATTTTTTGCACAAGGATACAAAGATGCTGCTGATGTCGGGCAAGAAGAGGGTGCGTGGAAGCAAGTTTATAAAGACAAAGGGAGGCAAATGTTTGGTCTTTTCGAAACAGAATTTTCAGAAGCAAGCGTTGATGTACCTCCAGTCTGTGGAGTAAAGTCTGAGACAACCCGCACCAAGCTATATCGCAATAGTCAAATATAGGCAAAATGTACGACTTAAAGAACAATTTTCTGCAGTTATCATTCAAGTGTTGGCAGTGGGGTTGTAGCATACCTAAGGACGCACTCGCACGCTTGCACACAGACTGGACTTGTGGAGACCAGGAGAGTTGGCGGTCGAGAATAACGCCCAGGTGCTTGTGCTCGTTAACAACTTTAATAGGTGTACTATTTAGACCAGGAAAATACAGAAGTTGAGTGGGGGGCGAGGGGGAGAAGAACATGGCCTCGGTTTTGGCGAGGTTAGGCTTCAGTTTCCAGGTTTCCATCCATGTTACTGTAGCGTTGACCCCGGACTGCATGGAGGCCGTGAGGTTGTCTGCCGAGCTGTCGGAGCACATCAGAGCAGTGTCGTCAGCAAAAAGACTTACATTTGGTACAAGGGCTGGCAAGTCATTAACGTACAGTAGAAATAGGAGCGGCCCAAGTATGGACCCCTGGGGTACCCCAGACACGACTAGTAATGGGTCTGATAGGGAGGTAGATACTCTGACAGTCTGGTGGCGGCAGGAAAGATAGGATGAGAGCCATTGCAGGGCTGGACCGTGTACCAAGAAGACGGACTCTAGCTTTGCAAGCAGACCACGATGCCAGACGGTGTCGAAAGCTTTCGCTAGGTCAAAGAACACGATGCCAACATGCCGCCGGAGGTTCCGCTGGGTGTAGATGTCTTGTACTAGACGTGTTAGTTGGAAAGTTGTGGAGTCTCCACGGCAGAAACCGGATTGAGATGGTGAAAGCGCTGGGGTGACGTGGCAGTACAGAGACTCAAAGAAAATACGTTCACAGACCTTGGACACAGCGGGAAGGAGAGAGATTGGTCTGTAGTTGCCAGCCTGAGAGCGTTGGCCTTTCTTATAGATCGGGACGATAACAGCAGATTTCCAGACGGACGGAAATACTCCTGTACGATATGACATGTTAAAGAGCAGGCACAAGGGATAGGACAGAGATGGCGCAAGCCATTTGAGAACCTCATTGGGTATGCCATCTTCGCCAGGGGACTTACAATTCTTCAGGAGTTTGAGGTGCTTACAGACGGTAGCAGTCGTGGTAACGACGCGTGTGAGTGGTGCGCTAAGTTCAGGGGCTGGGGACAGCGATGGAATGACCCAATTCGGATCTTCCGGAATGCCGGATGAAACAAACTGCTTGTTCAGTGTGTCTGCAATCGCCTTCACATCGTGCTGGCGGTTGCCATGGGAGTCCGTCAGGTACTGGATTGGCGCGCGGGAGGTCCCGCGGCACTGGTTGCGAATGAATTGGTGGAGTGATGGGCGATCGGGGGAGGAGAGTGTTGCAGAAAGAGAGTTTAGAAAGGAGCGGTGTGAGGTACGAGAAAGGTGCTTGACGAAGTTGCGTTGAACTCGGTAAGCCTCCCGGTTAACCGGCGTTGGGAATTTCTTGTAGATGCTGAAAAGATCACGCTTGCGCTTCACTTCAGATACGAGAGACCGTGTCACCCATGGGGGACTAGATGTCGAGGATGTTGGGTTGGAATGTTTCCGGTTGTTGTAGCCGATAGCAAAGTTAGAGAGGTGCTGTTGGAACCCTCGTTCAAGGACGGCTGCAAAGTGATCTACCGCGGCGTCAACAGTTGGAGAGCCTTCTGGTTGCAGAAACGACCAGTCGTGGCAGGAGAAATCAGCGTTCATAGAGTCCCAGCACTGAGAGGGAACTCGACGGAAGCGATATGGGAACGGTTTGCGAGAAGGAAGTGGCAGGTCTGGATCCGAGGGCAATGAGACGGCGAACTGGCATGAAACCATGAGATGGTCCGAGGAGCCAAGAGCGCAAGCTGTGTGAACGTCCGTCGCCAGCAGGGGTTGGTTCGTGAAGACAAGGTCTAGACATGACTGTGTTCCGGAAGATGTTGTGTGCGTTGGACTCTGCACCAGCTGATCCAAACCGAAGCAGGTAAGGGTGCGAAAAAGTGCCGCCCCAGCAGGACACGTTAAATCCGATGGGCACCACCGTTTGTGCTTACTGTTAAAGTCCCCAGCCATTATGACATGGTACGATGACATGGGAACGGTTACCAAAGCACTAGCTAGCATATCACAGAAGTGGTCTATTTCCGTGGTTTTGACTGAGGGCGGACGGTAGGTACAGCAGACGAGGATGGGTGTCGGGGAGCCTAAGATTGGGTGAAGCTCAACCCATACGGATTCACAGGTCGGACGAGCAAGGTCGTCGCGAACTTGGACTCTTCCGAAGCGATTTTGCCGGACAAGAATCGCAACTCCACCATATCCTCTGGTTGCCGTACCGGATTTGTTATCATGAGGTGGTCGGTCGCGACGAAATGTGGTATAACCGGAGATGGTGAGCGCTATGCTTGGATTTAGCCATGTTTCATTTAGACAGATGACATCAGGTTTGTTGAAATCAGCAATGACAGACAGTTCGGCAGATTTGTTAACGATTGAGCGGCAATTTACGGAAAGCAAGGTCAGTTTACCCTGGCAAGGGGGGAAGTAGGGCCGAGCCAGTGGATTCAGCTGTGGTCGCGCCATCATGCTGAGCCTGAGGAGAGGACGTTGTTTGCCTGGTTGGCATTGCTGGTGTCAAAACTGTCCGCGGCAAAACGCCAGGGCCTAACCGTGTGCGAAAGAGCATCTGGCCAGAACCCTTTGTCACCGACTGTGTTCTCATCAGCTGCCTCGACGGTCACCCGTGCGTAGGCAGTTCTGAAGTGCTTGGATGCAAATATGACACCTTCCTGAATCTGCACTCCTCGGGCAGAGCACCATTCAGCAATTGATGATGCGGAGCAGTGTGGCTGCACGTTGCCAACGTAAAACACTTTGCGTTTGGCCCGGGGTGATGCCGTGAGGTCTACTGCCGGCTCGCTATCACGAGCCGGCTTGGTGTAGCGGGATGTTTCCACCCGCCTTGTTATGCTTTGAGCTAGCTGGGACTGACTACTAGTATCTGCCGCGTGCCTTTGTCTCTGGGCGGCTCGAGTGCGTCTGCCCTGGTGTTCCTGCCATTCATGTACTTGTTGTTCAGTATCGGTGGACCTACGGGATGCATCCAGGCCTGCTGCAGGGCTGGAGCTACGACTTGGAGTAGTGCTGGACCTACGGGATGCATGCACGCCTGCTGCGGGGCTGGAACTACGACTTGTAGTAGTGTTGGGTTGTGGCACACGCGTTTCTCCTGGCAGGCTGCCACTGCCGGCGTGTGTACCAGCAGCAGCAGCAGTTTGTGTGGCGGTTCCTAGTACTACGTCGCTGTACTGGTGTGGCATGGCGTGCTGTGTGTGTACGGTAGTATCTCGCAGGTCAGCCATTTCCCGCCTCAGCTGTTGAATTTCAAGCTTCAAGGAAGCAATTTCATCATCTCTTCCCACCCTAATTGCCACTATTTCTTTATTCAGGTCCATTATTGTCGAGGACAATGCGGCCAAAGCAGTCGTGACATGTCCTATACCGGTCATACCTTCCAGGATGGGGTGGGACCCAATCCCCTCCTTCCGGAGCGCTCCCACCAGGTCGGGCCGTGAGAAGGAGTCCGCTTTCGGGATGCCAGTCCGGGTGGCCAGGTTTTGTAGACAGTCGAACGTCAGAAGGGCCAGGTCGACATGCTCATTGGTGGCCATAGTCCGCAGTACAAGTCACAGCTCCTGTAGGTTACAGTTACAGACTCGGAAAGGCTGATAGGAGCGGAGCTCCTAAAACTGCATCCGCACTCGAAAAAAAAAAAAAAAAAAAAAAAAAAAAGATTGTTGCCTTCTGGAAAGAGATAAATTGTAGTTGTAGAATGAATGATGAGTAAGAACTGGAGACATTCTGTTGAGAAACTATATGCCCACATAAGAGAAAATGGGAAGTTTGCCATGAATTGATGGAAAATACTGAAGTCCACTGCAAAATGTAACCCAAAACTTGTTGCTGTATGCACACCAATAGGCCGTTAGGTTGTATATTTGAGTTTTATACAATAGATATTGGGAGTCAAAATTTAACTTCAGTTGTCCCTCTCTAATCCGCCACCTTTTGCAGCAGCATTTTCTGCTGGATAAACAAGGGTGCTGGATTATCAAATCCTGCTCTCCAACCCGGCCCACCTACAAACATGTTTGTGTTAAAAGTCAAAACGCACAGATTTCTGTGTCAATCTAATTACTTTGTGGAATGCATGTCTATACAGTGCATAGGATAGTTGCAAGGGTATGTTACATGTGTAGAAGGCTACATGATAAGTTAGTTCATGCATGTCATGCACTCACCAAACTAACATAGCTGTGCACAGGTAAGGTATGCGATGTACAACTGTTGGATTATAAAATCGAAATATGTACAGTTGGAGCGATTTGTTGCAGAAAATCGCTTCGGGAGCCGCAATTCAAGTGCCGGATTAAAGCGTCAAAACTGAACTGAAAAATCCGTTTCGCCGGAAAATGGGCTGGTTTGCGAGAGTTCTGGATAAACAAGTGTCGGATAAGAGATAAGAGAGGGAAATAGACGTTTCTTTGTACTTGATCTACATTTCTGTTGTGTTTATGTGTACGTGTGTGTGTGTGTATGTGGGTGGGTGTTTGTGTGTTTGTGTGTGTGTGTGTGTGTGTGTGTATGTGTGAGTGTGTGTGTGTGTGTATGTGTGTGTGTATGTGTGAGTGTGTGTGTGTGTGTATGTGTGTGTGTGTGTGTGTGTGTGTGTGTGTATGTGTGTGTGTGTTTGTGTGTGTGTGTGTGTGTGTGTGTGTGTGTGTGTGTGTGTGTGTGTGTGTGTGTGTGTGTGCATGTGGTATGCCTTTGATACTGCTAAAGGTCATCACATTCCCAGAGCTGAATGATCTGGTGGTTCATCAGCCTCGCTGGCTCCTGCAGGACGTGATCGGGTTTATGTACTCGTCCAACGTCTTCCCCCACCGCTCTGATGGCATTGCCAGGGAATACAAGATGAGTGAAGAGGAGTTCGTCCGTTCACTGACTTCATTCGCCAAAGTTGGAGAAAAAGCTCCGCTCTGCGTGCGTATGGTTCTACAGCTCGGCTTGTCCATCCACTATCAGAAGGATATCCTTGCTCTCTCCCTGTTTCCCGAGTGCACACAGCCATTGAAGGTGCACACAGCCTTCATGACCTCACAAGTGATGGTAGGTTCTGTGTATACCTGCAATGGCTGTGTGCCATTCTCATCTGGTCTCATTGTTCAATGCCAAGCACGTGTATACGACTACTCCGCCTGCTTTTTCTCCAGTACTGATCCCATGTTCTTCAAGAACACCATCATTGTCCACCCGCATCCGCACACAACAGCGCTGATTGTGTTTTCGTCCGACCGTCAGCGCTGTTGTATTGCAGTGACGTCCAGTCGCGGTACGAACCTGCAAGTGGTTCACCACGTCCACTGGTTATTTCAAGCTCTCTTCCTTGACCTACTGAAGAGATACAGTCGTGGTACTTCGGTAGAGCGCACTGTCCTCAGCCTGAGCAGCATGCGTCAGCTTATCAAGCAATCCGCTTCACCAGCTGCTATCTGTGCAGTGGTTGCTTCCTACCCGTCCGAAGCCGTCATTCTTGCCGCAAGCAGTGTGCAAAGCAAAGATGTCAAGGACGCCAGCGGTGTGTTCGTTGACTCGGTGCAGGATCTTCATCACGTTCCTGCCACGCATGTCAGTATGCTTCCTGCCACATGTACTGATCGCCTGGAGAGTCTGCGAGATTCCGCATTCCTTAGCGATCTCCAATCAAGCCTAGATGTGAGTGAGAGGGAAATCAGCCGACTTGGTGGCCCCCAATCATTGTCGCCCGCTGGACCCAGTCGGCTGAATGCCTCGCTGGTGTTGTTGGCATGGTGCCGACAATCTCATCGTCACACATCTACTGTGCTATACAGCAGGTTAGCTCAGCACTGCTTTTCTTCGCCATTCTCCGTTTTCTACCGAGAGATCTGCGGGATGCTGGTGGAGAATGAGAACATGGTGAGCGGAATAAGAATTTTTTAAAGTTTTCCGTAACTATGAATCTCTGCTGTCAATATTCATAAACAAAATTACAAATTTGCTTGAGTGAGAACGGTGCATGTTTTGTTTGATCATATCAAAATTGAATATCATGAACTTGTAGTTTGTAATCTTCTTCTTATGAAGCAAGAAGTTTTAGATGATATCAGTCATTTGCAACAATGCATTTAAGATAATATCTGTTTTCACTTGGTACAATTTCCATAACTAGATTTCACTTGGTAAAATGTCCAGAACAACCTTGGCAAGACTACAAAATAATTTAAGTTTTCTAGCCTCTCAAGGAACCTAAGTTATGCAAAGCTAAGTGTGTGTGTATGTGTGTGTGTGTGTGTATGCGTGTGTGAATGTGTGTGTGTGTGCGTGCGCGCGCGCGCGTGGGTGTGTATGAGTTTGCATGTTTGTGTGTGCATTTGCATACATGTGTGTGTACATGTGTGTGTGTACATGCGTATGTGGGTGTGTTGGTGTATATGTATGTGCACGTGTGTATTCTCATGAAGCTGATGGAAGCATTCCCGGACATCATCACCTATGAACAGCGGCAGTTGAAGGAGCAAGAACGTCTTCGTTGCCAGGCCGACAGTAAGTACATTGTGCATTTCCGCTATCAGGAAGCCTGTACTATAAGCTGTGTGCCCACCAAATCCAGACAATATCCATCTCCATTCTTTTTTTATACCAATTTAGCTCCAAAATCTGATCTTAAACCGGCCTGAAGAGTATAATTGTTTGCTATGCTCCACATTTAGCTTGAAGACTACATAAAAACTATTAGGATTAAAAGCATACAGTACTAATTGGAAAAGCAGTCAATGCGTAAAATACGCAGCAAACCTTAAATTTCAGGAGCTTTGACCATTTCCCATTGTCAAAATCTGAATGTGATGATGGTTTTCCGTATTGATTTGTTTGTTTGTTAGAAACAATGGAGAATACTTGCACCCATGTTTATACACAGTCTACAGTCTAATGTGATAATAGAGAGGTTCCGCACTACGTAAAGTTGGGCAACTTTACGTTAGTGGG
>NC_088648.1:9144030-9156530 GCF_964019385.1 Sycon ciliatum | reverse complement strand
ACGTGTGTGTGTGTGTGTGTACGTGTGTGTGTGTGTGTGCATGTATGTATGTATGTATGTGTGTGTGTGTGTGTGTGTGTGTGTGTGTGTGTGTGTGTGTGTGTGTGTGTGTGTGTGTGTGTGTGTGTGTGTGTGTGTGTGTGTGTGTGTGTGTGTGTGTGTGTGTGTGTGTGGTGTAGATCAGGCTGAATAGTGGCGGTCAATTCTTCAGCCTTGCAAGCTGTTGAATGGTGCAATCCCAGCATAAACTGCTATGGCTTCTGCTGTAGCATCGCTATCATCGCCTCTGGCGATGGGCTTCCAATGGTCCAATGGTGTGTGTGTGTGTGTGTGTGTGTGTGTGTGTGTGTGTGTGTGTGTGTGTGTGTGTGTATGTTTAGGGGGTGGGCAAGATCTTGGCTCATACAGAAGTAAAAAATCAACAATTCTAATTCATGGCGAAAGCAGCGGTGCTATAAATAGATCTCGTACTTGACCGCAGGTCTATCTCCACCTGATCAAATCTTTCCTTGCCAACTTGGCAAGGGATGGCTGACCTCCACACTGCATTACGTTCTACCAAACCGTCCAATGACTAGCTGGAGCTCAAGTTGCTATGGTTTCTGCTGTGGAATCGCTATCATCGCCTCCGGCGATGGGCGTCAAATGGTCAACAAAATGGTGTGTGTGTGTGTGTGTGTGTGTGTGTTTGTGGCTGTGTGTGTGTGTGGGGGGGGGGGTTGAGGGCGTGGTTGTGTGGGAGGCTGGGCGCTCAACTGTGGGAGCCTGTGTGTTCATGTGTGGGTGTGTTTTTGTATGTTCTTGTGTCTGATTTGTGTGTGTTTGTGTGCATCTGTTGGTGTGCGTGTGCGTACATCGTGTGTGTGTGTGCGTGCGTGTTTGTGAGTGTTTACATGTATGTGTATGTGTTCATGTGCATGTGTGTGTATGTGTATGTGTATGTGTATGTGTATGTTTGTGTGTATGTGTGTGTATGTGTGTGTATGTGTGTATGTGTATGTGTGTGTATGCATGTATATGTACATGTACATGCATAATGTCTGTTACATCACTGTTCAGATTGTGCAAGACTGCTTTCTCCCAGCACTCCATGTACATCACTGTTCAGATTGTGCAAGACTGCTCTCTCCCAGCACTCCATGTACATCACTGTTCAGATTGTGCAAGACTGCTTTCTCCCAGCACTCCATGTACATCACTGTTCAGATTGTGCAAGACTGCTCTCTCCCAGCACTCCATGTACATCACTGTTCAGATTGTGCAAGACTGCTTTCTCCCAGCACTCCATGTACATCACTGTTCAGATTGTGCAAGACTGCTTTCTCCCAGTACTCCATGTACATCACTGTTCAGATTGTGCAAGACTGCTCTCTCCCAGCACTCCATGTACATCACTGTTCAGATTGTGCAAGACTGCTCTCTCCCAGCACTCCATGTACATCACTGTTCAGATTGTGCAAGACTGCTCTCTCCCAGCACTCCATGTACATCACAACAGTCATACTCACACAGCGGACAGAACTCGTTGCCCGTATCCCGGTATGCTTGTTTGTGTCCTTCTTCCCCTGCCACTGCTCTGCCCTATGCAAAGTGTTCTTTTTCCTCATCTACACATGTATCATATTGTATTCTTGAGTTGCTTGCTCACCAGTTGTGGATATGCTCCATGTGTATTCTTTTGAAGGTGACCGTCCTTGAGAATATTTTCTCAAACAGCAGCTCCACCACCTCTGCGCCCACCCCCCCCCCCCCCTCCCCATCTTCCCTCCTCTCTCCCAATCCCACACGCGCACACGCGAGCATGTGCGCGCATACATAATTTGTTCTATTGTTTGCTGTCCTTGCCAAGACTGCTGGTATGTTTCCATCGACTATGTTTTTTTGCTAATACATGTACATGTGTGTGTGTGTACGCAGATTGTGTACATTGTATACATAAATGTTTACATAAATGCATGTACATGTATACATACATGTTCCTACTATCTAAAATTCAATTTGGTTTGCTCTAGAGTATCTTTCTTTTGTTCTTATTTCTTTCCAGCTACATCTCTACATAAATGTCCCTAGTCTTTAAAATTCATTTTGGCTTGCTCTAAGGCACCTCTCTATTTGCTGTGACAATTGCACAGTATTCTTTTCATTTTTCACTTGACTTTGTTCACATCTTTGCATGTGCGCACATACATAATTTGTTCTATTGTTTGCTGTGCTAGCCAAGACTGCTGGTATGTTTCCATCGACTGTGTTTTTTGAATATTTTCTCAAACAGCAACTCCCCCACCTCTGTCCCCACCCTCCTCTCTTCCAATCCCACACGCGAGCACGTGCGCGCATACATATCTTGTTATATTGTTTGCTGTGCTTGCCAAGACTGCTGGTATGTTTGCTAATAAATGTACATGCCTGTACATGTATACATAAATGTTCCTACTCGTGAAAATTCAATTTGGCTTACTCTAGAGCACCTTTCTTTTGTTCTTATTTTTTGCTGCTACATCTCTACATAAATGTCCCTAGTCTTTAAAAATCATTATGGCTTGCCCTAATGCACCTGTCTATTTGCTGTGACAATTGCACAGTATTCTTTTCATTTTTCACTTGACTTTGTTCACATTTTTGCTTCGGCTGAGACTTCTGTGGACCCTGTATTGAACTTGGCAGCTGAACTTCATCTCCTTTCCTTGTTTTTTTTAAATGCCTGAACAGATCATGACTTTTGTCACTTCTCCACTTTGCGTGCTTATTTCAGAAATTAATGTGATGGAAATCACATACATGTAATTCTAGGCTTGCATTGTTCATAGTCACTGACTCCAGTGTCTGCTCCAGGGCCGAGTCAGCCGGACGAAGGACCCGTTTGGTGGTGAGTACTCGGACCCGTTTGAAAAAAGAACACTGGGTCACCATGGTCACTTGTGACCTGATTGGGAGATGTCCATGTGCATGTTGAGTAGGTACATGTAATCGCCATAACTGGCATAAGTCACGCACCGTGTCTGTCCTGGAACAGAAAATGTGCGACTTATCGCGAGTGTGCGACTTACATCAGATTCTGTACCACGTCATGTAGATCTACACTGTCTACCTATTGGCAGCTAGCTGTATCCAGATCCACTGCTGCTAGATCAACAGAGCATGTTTATCCGCTAAAGACACTACTTAGTTCAGGATAAGATCTCGCTACAATCATGATTGTGTTGTTGCGAGGTCAAAATGCTACATGTAAAGTTGCAAGTCACGTGGTTTGGGTAGTCAATTCCCGACGCAGTAGCTAGTACACAATCTTCTAGGTTTCACTCCTAGTACAAGGGCGTCGGAACCGCACCGGCCGGGGCGGCCATGGCCGCCCCACTTTTTCGGCCGTTTCTTTTTTTTTTTTTTTTTTTTTTTTTTTTTTTTTTAGCACACTGCAACAAAGCGCGATGATCTCAGCGCAAACGTGGCAAATCCTTGTCCCCGATCGTGGTTTGTTGCAGAATCAAAAGTCCATGTACACTGAAATGGCACCAAATGCCTGGGAATGCTTGCAATTGGCTTCAATTTTTGAATTTTTTTCCCGGGGGAGGGTAATGTTTGTCCCCGATCGTAGCATCTTCTTGGTTTTTTGCAGAATCAAAAAGTCTTTCATTGTAGTTACCGTACACTGAAATGGCACCGAATGCCCGGAAATGCTTGCAATTGGCTTTAATTTTTGAAATTTTTTCCCGGGGGAGGACCCCCGGACCCCCCTTCCATGGCCGCCCCACTTCCAAAGTCGTTCCGACGCGCCTGTAGTAAACCTGTACTTCATCACCTATGCTTATGTTATTCATTTCGAAAGAAAAATAATGATATTCACTTTAGTCGATCTTCCTTCCACTTCAGTTCTAGTGGCCATGATTTAGCAGCAGCGGTCAGGTATGGATGATGACGGACGTAGTTATGATGGTGACGAGTCATATGAAATGGTTGAAAATGTGTCAGAGTCCCGTTGGATGAAAGTGAACCAGAAAATTTGCCGAAATGGTTAGGAGCTTGAATATCGCGTACAGGATTATTTGAGCTTACCTCAGAGCCAATGCAAACCAGGACAAGACTGACTCAACGAAAAAAAAACATTTTAAGAAGGTTTTGCATATCAGCCCTGCCGCTAGAGTTACGGAGTTCCCTCAATAGTTTCCGACTATCTTTACTGGAAAGTTGTTTTGTGAAGTGTGCCACCTTGTAGTGATGCCAAAAAGAGCATGAAGTCATAATGCTTCGGAACGACATCGCCGCAGCGAGCAGCAGAAGGAGAAGGCTAAGATCCATCAATCGACTTGATCCGTCTCATTGAAGCAGTACCAGGATAGGGATAGTGAGCAGATAGACGACACAACGTCTGGATAGTGTTCAACGCCGCGCACTGCGGATCATTGGCCCTGATGCAATTCTCCCCAGTCTGGCTGCCAGACTGTTGCTGCTCTCTCCGGTCTCGTCCATGTACAAATTGCATTTCATCACTGGTCCTCCTCAGCTACTTGCTGTATTGCCACCGCGTCGTGTTTCTCCAGCCACAACAGAACCAGGAACGAGCACAATAATGCCACTAGCCACGCCTTTCAATTGTCAGACACGCTCCCTGTCTCAGCTCCATTCGTCGTGAAGCGGTCGTTCCCGTACTGCTGTATTGGCGCATGGAACTCCCTTCCTGACAGGCTGCTGTCGCAGCGCCCACACAAAACACGTTTTCACTGTCATTCAAGACTAAGATCTACCCACACCTGAGAGACAGCAACTGGTGCTGGGCAACAGATTCCGTGTAATTTTCGAGCTCGTCCCTTGTCAGACCCGCTAACCCGCGTACCCGGCCTTGCTCAGACTGTCAGAGTGCTCAGCTGTGTGTTGCATACATGTACAGTACATGTATGCTGCTTTTCGAGCGGACTCTGAAGTACCAGCCATGGCATATTGCATAATGATGTAATGTTATGTTAACCCTTTATGGGTCTCACATAAGCGTAAGGGTCGTATGTGACCCTTACGGTAAAATCGCATTTTCTGTGAGTTTTGTTGCTAGGAGACAACTAAAATGGTGCTCCACGCGTAGCTGAGGTTCAAGGCTTTCCAACGGTGTAAAAACAACCATACTTACCATACAAATTTTTGCAGTATCGATCGACTGAAGTCTGGTGAAATTGGAAAAGACGACCATCCGCCATACGCGCATTTCGAGAATGGGAGTGCGTCTCGTAAGGCCGTGTCAGAAAAGCTTTCTGAGGACACTGAGTGAACCAGTCTAGGCTGGATGTCCCTGGAGGATTTCCAGTGTAATGTGGTGAGAAATAAAGCTGCGTTGAGGGCTCCTAGCTCAAATAAATCGTCCCCGAATGAAGAAATCAAATTTACCAACCAGCGAGGAAGCACAGCAACATCAACTCTTACAAGGACTTGTCAGGTGCGATCAGCTGATTCGCCTGGCCGTGAGAATCACGGCATGCGTGACATCGCACCTGAGTACTCAGCTGAGCTAGAGTGAATCTGCCGCGGGCGGCGCTGAGGTGAACGAACCAAAATTGTGATATTGTGGAACTGTTGCTGCTGGTGCATCGCCGATGGCGAGGTATTGGAGTTCAAGGACGGAATTAGGAGCATATATTCTTCACCAAGACGTAGCGCTTACCTGATTGTTTATCATAGGACTTCAGCTCCATCACGAACTTGGTATGCACTTCGTGCTGTGATTTTTGTGTTTTTTTGTTCGCAATTGTATTTTCTCTCAACTTGAAGGGCTACCACGGGTCATACCCTTACCTGGACATAGTCATATTTGTGTTTTCTGGACTCGTCCAGGCATACATATTTTGAAAATATATAGTTTACCCATACCTACAACTTACAGAACTTGAGTTATGGCTGGTTGTTTGTACGCGTGTTTGCGTGACCACCCCTCACATACATTGAGTAAGACCCACAAAGGGTTAACAAGTTGAGAAGAATGAGCGCGTGCCGTTATCACCTGACCTTGTTATCACTTTTGTCATTTTTGTCACTTAGGGTATGCCACGTTTCTATGCAGAATGAGCGCATTTGCGTCAATTTAGCCCTATAAAGATCAGTATATTCTTATTATTCTTTCATTCAACATCATTATGCCTCCACTGATGAGCTCAGGAGGAGCGAAACAGCTGTCTGGAGGGTCATTGTCAATATCAATCTATATACTGGAATTGTCCTCGCTGTGGTGATGGTGATGTGAGTGCAGAGTTTTGATCGGCCAAGAGCGCAATGTGGTGGTGTGGTGCACTGGGTTATGTTAACACACTGTATTCAATTCATTGGTATGGACATGGGGGGAGGAGTCGTGTCGGAAGCAGGATTTTGCCGAATTACAAGTTGAAACTGTGTCTGTCAGCGTGTGTTATGTCTGTGTGTTGTGTCTGTGTTTGGGGCGGGGGTTGCATGATCTCCCGTGGTCGGACACTGATTACTTGGTAGCGTTTCCCGAGGTATGTAAAGTAAAAATTGAAGTATCTCTTGAGGTAAGATGTTGACAACATTGGGATGTGTGGCCGAGTGGTCAAGTTCGTGATTCAAAGGATTGGTAATGGAAGAGTGCAGGTGAGTTCGAGTCTGGCTACGTGTAACTTTTTTCTTCACCTGGCACAACATCTACAGCACTCTCATGTACATGTACATTGCAGTGACACGTTACATGGTGATCATAGTCATAGAATGTACAAAATGATTCATAATGACATCACTATGACGTCAGGGTGGAGGAAATGATGCCACTAGACTGACTCACTACAGGAGTGCAATGCCTATGTAGAACTGCACTGAAATGATGACCAATGGGGACTTTGCATGGAGTGTTGTGATGTCACGTGATGTCACGTGATGTGTGTTCCTGGAGTTCTGCTTCTTAGTCCATTTTGGTATTTCTATGTTTACAGCCTTTCATGCATGTCAAGTGAAATAACGCAGCAGAAACGTTAATAGGAATGTGACAGCCATTACACAAACATGCCTACAGCAAAACCATCTGCAAGAAGGCACAATAAGAACTCGAAGGAGAAATACAGAGCACTGGTCTTCTTTTTGAATTTTTCACGAGATTTTTGTACATAGATTCTCTAAAGAAGCTGAGTCGATCCCCACCCACCATCCTATCGATAGTCTTATTTTATAGTCGTTTCTGGAAAATGGTGACAACTTCACACCTATGCAAGCCATGAAATGCAGAACATGTTCATCGCATGTATGTACATGACAGATTTGCACCTATCAGAAACGTCTGCTCTTCTGTTATCACATGCAAACACAAACACAAACACACACACACACACACACACACACACACACACAGACTCAGACTCAGACATGCCCATCGCTGAAGCGATACTAGTGAACAACTTTGTCAGACATACAACTTGTGCTGGGATTACACCAGTCAACAGCTTGCAAGGCTGATGAACTAAGTTCACCACGCACGCACACGCACACACACATAAGCGCACGCACGCACACACACACACACACGCACACACGCACACACACATACGCGTACGCACACACACACAGTGAATATTTATGCATACTGGAACATCAGTGAAAACTTTAAAGGAATTGTTCTCGCTAAAGAAGGGAATTGTGTGTATTCCGCAAGAATTGCTCAAGCATCACCGAAGTTGCTACAACCTCTTCTTCACAAGCTTTTAAAAATAGCAGTTCAAAAATGTCCCAGAAGTAGAGTGTTCAGTTTAGCTGATTAAAAGTTTGAATGAAGATCTTAGAACAGAGCTGGATCCAACATTGAAAGAGATTGCTTCAGGGTTCATTTATGCAGGCGTGGATGATAAAGTCACAACGAAGGGGTCTAATCCCGTTGCACTACACTTTGGAGTAATTCATGTTGTACCGTAATGTGTACAGTATCTGTTCATGTAGTATACTGCATCTACGTCTTGAAGATGAAGGAAACGCCAACGTGGTGGATGGATGCATTCCGACGCATAGACAAAGTCATTGCTGGCAGCACACGTCGATGGTTGATAGTGAGCTGTCAGGATTCGTGGCAGCGTTGTAGCACCAGGATTTTAGGTGGGCTGACCAAAATTAATGGTATACACGACCAGAAACGAACATCATCAAATGAAGATCCCCATTGTGCACGTATTCGGTGTGTCGGCGTTGTCGAAATAAGCCGTACCGGGTGGGTGTGCTACGGTCATGGGTGTTGACGATGGCTGATACTGAACTGCGCGTAGAAATTATTCATGTCTTGTATTCCGTGATTCAGATCTTCACCACTCTAAACTGTAAGTCACACAAGAAAGAACACGACACAGACCAGGCACAATATAATAAGTTTCTACAACACACCAATATCCAATGGTTTTCAGGGTAAGATGTAAACGGGAAAGGTCTGAAGAAAACTTAGAGTTTCACCATCAGGACTTCACCCAGGGACCTTCGCTGGAGGACAGCGATGCTTTAAGCATTGAGTTATGGTGTAGCTGTCATTCAAGCAGAGACCGTCCAACATCTTCTTCAGACTTCCACACAAATACTTCAGTTATAGTGTAAACGGAAGAGGACCATACAAGGCTTCGTCTAATGATTACATGTACATGCAAACATGGGGATAGTTCCTGTCAACCTGACCAAGCTAGCCAATTGATTTCTACATTTTCTCAATTCAATGAGATGTGATGGTCTGCCGGAATGCATAGCAAGTTTCTTGATGTATAACACTGTAATCATAGTGAACCACCACCCCCTCCTCCACCCCCCCCCCCTTCATCCCCCCCCCCTTACACACACACACATGCGTGCACCCACACATTTACACCCACCCGCACCCGCTTTGCTTTTCAAAGTCCTGAATCATGGCCAGAAACCTGAGGGTCATAATTTTACCACTCCGAGCTATGTATATCTTGAGTGTGCTGAGTGTTTGTCTGCATCTAGACGGTTAAAACATAGTTATATAAATCCAAGAGTGGGTCATGGGTTACTGATCTCTCTTTTCATTGGTTGAGCCATGGTTACTGATCTCTCTTTTCATTGGTTGAGCTATGGTTACTGATCTCTCTTTTTCATTGGTTGAGCCATGGTTACTGATCTCTCTTTTTCATTGGTTGAGCCATGGTTACTGATCTCTCTTTTTCATTGGTTAAGCCATGGTTACTGATCTCTCTTTTCATTGGTTGAGCCATAGTTGCTGATCTCTCTTTTTCATTGGTTGAGCCATGGTTACTGATCTCTCTTTTTCATTGGTTAAGCCATGGTTACTGATCTCTTTTTCATTGGTTAAGTCATGGTTACTGATCTCTATTTTTCATTGGTTGAGCCATGGTTACTGATCTCTCTTTTTCATTGGTTGAGCCATGGTTACTGATCTCACTTTTTCATTGGTTGAGCCCTGGTTACTGATCTCTTTTTTTCATTGGTTGAGCCATGGCTACTGATCTCTCTTTTTCATTGGTTGAGCCATGGCTGTTTCAGGGCAAGACTGCAGGTGCGGCGGAAGGTGTTGCAAGTCGGTCCGGCCAGTACTGAAAATGAACTTTACGTATTGTGTGCCTCTATTTCTGTTTTCTGTTCACAGCTGATCCATTTGAGGATGACTCATTCACGGCACATATCTTACCAAAGTTGTATAAGATATCTTGTGATGCACTGCGGCAAAGCGTTCAGGCACAAGGACTCCTGAGTGGTTTTGATCCCCTTCCGGAACTAAACCGTATTGAACAATTTGAAGGTGCAGAGAGGCATCACTTGAAGTTGATTGGATACATCCGTGCTGGAGAGCAGGATGCATACAGAAAGCTGTGTGCAGCAGTGAGCAAGCTCCTTTCCAAGATCTGCACAACACCATGCTACGGCTACTGTAGTAGGAACTCTAGCCATGAGTCTGTGATGAACAGGTCATGCATTGAAGAGTTCATGTATACGAAATGTAACGGGTTGGTCTACACCAGCGCTAGGCGCGATTGTGAAGCTTGTTCTTTTCCGGCCGAGCCATGGAGGAGCTTTCTGGCAGCTGCTCTGACTCAACACAAGTATCGTACATCTGTCGTCAAGTTGAGCGCTACCCTAGTGCTTGTAGTGATTCTGTCACCTCCGCTCGTCAAGTCCCGTACAAACTGAACGTGAACTGAGCTTCACCTGTTCACCAGGGATTCCAAAGCCATTCTCGCCCGCGATTCCAAACCATGACTGTTTCCCCTCACCTTTAAAAGTTAAAAGGTAGAAGGCCTGGGCCCTGCAGAGCGGTGCCGGGACCGACACCGTGCCACACAACGTGGCAAAACATCCACCGAGGCCAACGTGGATCAGCCACAGCGTGGGATCCAACTCAAAGGCGCTGATGTATGTCCACGGCTATCTCAACTTACAATTGGCAACTTTGTCATTTTTCGGGGCGGTGGGTGGGAGGGAGGAGGGAGGGAGGAGGGAGGGAGGCAGGAGGGAGGGAAGAAGGGAGTTATCAGGCTTCATGAGGTACACCAAATTTCTACAAGCAGGGGTTACCGGGAAAGTTACTGTACCCACGCGAATAGTATATAAAGTTTTTTTAAACAAAGAAGACACAGAGAAATCAGAGCCTAAGGTTTACTGTTAGCTATCACGATTCAACAGAAACGACAACAAACAAGAATTGCAATTTTGATTCTGAAACCACCGGTGCAATGCCATGGACAAGACCATGAACAAAAAAGAACACCAAACGTCCACATGCGCTTGCTTACAAGCCGGGAGGGGGGGGGGGGGTGGACTGTTCAAGAGGGGGTTATGTTTTCTTCACTGGCACATAGAGACTTGGGCACAATCCAAGAGAGGTCTATAATCATGCGGGTACATTATACTACTTTTGGCTTAAAGGGAAAGTGCATCGATTTTTCAAGTAGGGCTCAGATGAAAATCGCCATTTTTGTCTTATTGTATTCACGGTGTGAAAAAATTGTTGAGTCAATGTTGCTAGTGTCGTGAACTGTTTTTTAGTAGTCCACTCCGTTGTATAGTGGGACGCGAGACCGACAGGAGAAAGCTAGGGTGCGGAGACATCAGCAGACCAGCGAAAAAGTGACAAACCAAGTGCAGAAATCTTGGTTGGGACAAATCAGACGTTCAGCATTTACCCCAACCAAGGACGATGCTGTTCGCTCTTTCCTCTTCCTGAAGATGCATGTGATGCTTGATGGTGACTCTCCTAACTCTCAAAACATCTTCTGAAGCCAGGTGAGACGACGGGTGGTGGAGGCCGAAGAGGGGAAGGTTTTGTACAATTGCTTTCCGCAAAGCTTCCCCTTTCCTTTATCTCTAATATTGCTGACCCACCCAAGTTGGGTGGTGTGTTGCTTTGCTGCTTCGAATTGTAATTAGACAGCATAGTCATGATTGTTATTTCAAAACTGGTCTCGTCATCGTCCTGTAACAGTCGGCATTCTTTGTTGCTTTGTCCTAAATAACCATGAACCTTCCAAGTTGGAAGGCCGTTGGTTTGCGCACTGGAGATGTGTTAGAGCTAGGTCTCCGGTCGTTGAATGTCTCTGTAGCTTGTCAGTTTTGTGCCCTGTTATCGCACTTTCTGGCTACGGAGCATCAGCAAATCGAATTTTCGAGTGAAATTCTAGAATCGTCACGACAGGCACTCAAAGAGTCGAAACTGGGGCTTGTTTCGACTGAAAAAGGCCCGCAAACAGAAAAGTAGTTTCGAATGCAGCTCGAGCGCTCCATGTACATAGAGCAGTGGTCTTGCACAGGTGCTCCAGTGCTACTGCAGTACTGGTACATGATGGAATACTACTACAGTGTAGTATCTGCGTACCTGCACAGCGCTCCAGTGCTACATGCCATTGAGCAGTTGTTTTTATCCCTGAAACTTTATTCATAATTGCGGTGGTAAACACGCACCTGGCAATATGGCGGTAAATACACGCCGGCCAGTAATTAAACAACAGGAAGAAAGAAGATAAATGTCTGTGAATACAGTCTAATGTCATAAATGGCTCAGTTGTTTGTTGCACACGGCGCAGTCGTGACCTAGCCCAGGTAGCCTCCAACTAATGTTACTTTTCCAGAGCCTGGCCAGAGCGAAACCGGTTGATGACAATCTCTTCATCGAGATCAGCCAAAGAGATCCGATCGCCAATGGCCTGAACCAGATGAAGCATCCGTCGCTTCGCGTCATCCTCGACTGCCGCGAGAAACAGCAGCAACTCCGTTCGATCCAGGTGACCTTCAGCAAGGAGGAGAAGCGAGTCCAACCAATCGACTTGCTATCCTACCATTCAAAGCTTACGTACTCTTACTACAATGCAACAAGCACAGCTCATCTCAAAATGTTTACTTCTCAAGCTCGAAAAGAACTTCATACTATAATTATAGTACTCACTCGAGTGACGGAGTCGAAAATTGCTGCTACATGCTCACCCTCTTTTTCATTCCAATTTTCGCACTGTCTTTCGTTTTGACACATCCGTAATCGAACCGAAATTCGATTTGCTGATGCTCCGTATTACCTTGTTACA
>NC_088648.1:9121530-9139030 GCF_964019385.1 Sycon ciliatum | reverse complement strand
CTTCTGAACACGGAGTAGTTGTTTGATTATTAGTTTTGAAATTAGTTTTCAGTTGACGAACTTGTATAGCTAAGTCGGTGAAGTGGATGGCGCACCGCCCGCCCAAGCGGCCAGGGAGCCAACAAACTCTCCACGGATTTTTCGCGAAGCGAACTTGCGCTTCGTCAGCTGCTCAGTCAAGCGATCCGTCTTTGGAGGAGAATTCGGACCACAGCGAAGGTCCTGAGATTGAGGTCTGCTCAGACTCTGATCTTCCCCAAATGGAATCTGAAGTAGATTCTGACGACGATGGTGGGACTGTCAGTAGTAGTGATGCGAGTCAGGAGCGTTTAGCTGTTGAAACTATCGCAGATGACGACGTTGTGACTGTCACGAATGATGTGGCTGGTGGCACTGCTACGCAGCATTATTGTTCTCTATCTCAGCATGTCTTGAGCTTTGAAGCACTATCTTTACACAGTTCAATGTAGTACGGCTATGTTCCACTATAGCCAGAGTCCTCAATGCAATGAAGTGGTTGAAAAAGTGGGAGTGAGTGCATGTGCTAAAATAGACATAACCGCTACCGTAGTTCCGCGCATATAAGCCAGTTTGGGGATAAAATATCCAGTAAAACATGTTCGTTTTTTAGCCCATGGGCCAATATTCGAATTTTGAAGGTTCACGAAAAAGTACAAGTCCGTGCTCATAGTGGGTCTACCATACTCTACTGGTAAACTGCACTGACCTGCTGTACCTTGGTAGGAAGAGTCCACATTGTGAAAAAATATTGTTGACACGCGAGTTGCATTTGTGTCTGTTTATAAGCCCATGGGCTTACAAACGGAGGTGGGCTTATATCCGGATATGCCCGTGGGTTTATACGCACGGAATTACGGTAAGCCTGAGACGTAAAATAGCCGCTATGTCGTAATGTGTACAAAGTACATGTACCGCATGGGTTCCCTGTCATGAATATTACCCGCGCCCTCCCCTCAGCTGAACTCTGGATCCGCCGCTGTACACCTTCCTCTTCATCAGACCCCGGGATTTCTCTGCATGTCTAGCCATGACTGTATCAATGTCGCCTCCGAGTGGTCGCTGAAACGGACGTGTGGCAACTCCAAAGCGAAAACAAGCGGCAGCTGGAAACAGCAGGAAAAAACTGTGATCCGAAAACACCATCGACTCCCAATCAACAAACACTGCGAAAACGGCACGTAGATGAGAAACGTGCTTTGTACAGGGGTCCGCGACTCACGTTCCGCGTGAATCCCACGTTCCCCGTTGTCGGCCATTTTTCGTCACTCACCCTGGCAACAAGCATGTTTACGGCGTGTTTACGTGGTTTTCTACCTAGTCTGGACAGGCCCTAAGGGGCCGTCCGTAAATATCGAACTTTTTTCACCAAACGAATTATTTTAGTTTAGACCCAACCCCTCCCTCCCTCCCCCTCAGAACGTAAAAAGTGTTGATATACATGCATATACAACAGCCATGTACATGAATCAATGTTTTCTGAAACGAAATTGGTCAACCCCCTCCCACCCCATAACGAAATTATTTCGTTTTGTGAAAAAAGTTCGATATTTATGGACGACCCCTAAGTGGTGCTTTATGGTACAATCTTCCTCAGTCTACTCAAGCTCAACTGATGAAGGGTGAATTCCACGAAACACTGAGTCTGTGTATCATGGTGTATAGGGCTTGAAAGTGCTACGTCACAGCAGAGCAACAATTTCAAAAATTGGATCCACTTGGATCCAGTTTTTGTATGGATCCAAGCACATTTCAAGCCGTCTTACTCACAGCAAGGTGATGTAACCAGTGAAACTGACTGATTTTGCTACTGGGGGCGGGGTTACAACTGGTGGCGAAGTAAAAGTCACCCGTGCATACGACATGAGTGGGTTGCTATGCACCCACATACTGAGGCAATAGCAAAGTCATACCTTAGTGGATCCAAAATATAAATCTGATGTCAACTTACTACTCCCTGGCCGTTTTTGACGTCATCACTTTCAAGCCCGAGCAGGGAGTGGACGAGTGGTGCTTTCTTGCAGGGTTGCGGAGTGGAAGGTGCGACTTGCTCCTCGTGTGCTCCGGATGGTAGTCTTGAGACAGTCAAGGCTGATCGAACACGATTACGAGTACAAGTGTTTTGATTGCATTTCTGACATGCACCCACGCTTGAAGTACATGTATGGAATCAAGCAAGAGTACGAGTGTGAGATCGCCTAATCACAGCCCGCCGCGCGAAGCGCGAAGGGCTGTGATGTAGGCTGATCGAACACGACTACGAGTGTTTTGATTGCATTTCTGACATGCACCCACGCTTGAAACTCATATCGCACTTGTAAATACTTCGCGAATGGCTGTGATTGGCTGATAGAACATGAACACGACTGTTTTGATTGGATTTCTGACATGAACACGCACTTCGATCTTCCTATCGCGCTTGAAAGCACGACTCTGAACCTTCTCGAGCACCAGTCGAGTAAAAAAAAAGCCAGCTTGATCAGTAAATCTTTGATCGTAAAATCAAAGCCCGCTCCACTAAATATGGAGTTCTACTTCTTGATCTCACACATACTTCAGTTCGTACTCTTGCCGTCTTGGGTTTCGGACTGTGAAAACACGCAGTTCGATCTTCCTTCATATCGCGCTTGCAGTTTGCAAAGCACGACGCAATGCATCTTATCGAGATACTAGATGGGAGACCGGCGCTTCGCGCGGCGGACTGTGTGATGAAGGGCTGCAGAACATCAACAAGACTGTTATGACATGAACAGTAGTTTATACTTCATGATGATGAAGGCCCTGCTAGCCTGAGCACAGTGCAGTAGTGAGCAGTCAGTTCCATGCTTGTACTGTTGTAGTACATGTATTGTGATATGTCAGAAAGTGAATGTACATGTATGCAAGCCACTTGAGTAGGTAATATTTCTCCAGCATTATCATAACAATACTTATTATGTGACACCTCAGAAGTGGAGCCACTTGATCCGGGAATATTTCTCCACTTTTCGCACATACCATACATACCTCGGCTGGCCAAACAAGACCGAGGCAGGGGAGCTGCAGCACGATTGACGGATTGTACGGCAGTGGCTCTATGACTACAGACACACAGTCCTGTACATGTATGCACTGTGCAGCTGGCTAGCCGTGATAGTGATACTCCGGTGATGAACCACGATGCAGGTGACCAACGCTGCGCCGCTATGCATGTGAATGTGTTTGATCAAGACTGACAAGAGTCCCAGTGCAGAGTGCGCAACTGGACTACTACTCTACTACTAGTACTTGAAGTACTAGTGGGGTTGTGGCCCTTGTTGTGGGACGGCTAATCCGCGATGATGTACGTCATGTACTCCTGGTCCGAGATGCTAGCCCAGGGCAGGGTTTCAGCGTTGACACTTGAGAAGTAAGTTGAGATGATACTTGGCAACTACACATATGCATAGTCATTGTAAATGTACATTAGTACTAGTAGTACGGTGGCATGGCCAGGCCCAGCCAGGCTGTGGCCAAGTACTAGTACTAGTAGTACATGTAACAGGAAGCAGTTGAGTGAGCACGAGCCGAATCCGGAACGAAAAATTTGGATGGTAGCGTTGGAGTGAAGCGAAACACTTGCAGGAAATGCAATGTAGTTCCGATAGAAGTCGGAACACTACTGGGCAGCTTTTGCGATTGCTGCATGAAGACGGTTGTGTTGAGACGATTTGCTTTCCTTCGCCAAAGGCCTTCGGGGGACTTTTAAGCCAGCATGCTAGCTCACGCGGTGGCCAACCATTCGTGTATCGGTTCTGGACGGTCCTGATAAAGATTTGGACAGGGACTTAGCTCAGGACCGGCAAGGCACCGCGGCCTAGCCTCAATAGGATAGTCCGTGATTCAGTCATCATCCACTTCTGATCAGTTGTCAGAGTGGTGCGAATTAAAGGGCATGTATGCCAGCCACAGCACTGCCTTCGTCACTGATGCTAAAACCAGATCAAGTCATTTTGTGCCAGGAGTGGAATTTCGTTCGCTGCCGATTAGTTCGATCTGAGCACGAGTAGATTACTCGTCCGAACTTACTGACTCAACTAAACTTGGTACCAAGTCGGTTGTTTGAGTTGCGACCAGTGTGGAACAACACACAGCTTCGCAGGTCACGAAGCCAGGTGAGACAACTCTTCGACGTGGACGTGGATTTAGCTTACAATACCTGTTGAACTGGTGCGACGGGCGAGGAGAGCAAGTGAAAGCGACCCGCATACTTCGTGGTGTCTGGTGGTGGAGCAAAGCCAACACGGTCACCCGCCCTCGCAGTCACAACGCTAAACAAGCACAGACCGGTAAGTCGCGGCAAATAAATTGATGTTGTTTGTCCATAATAAATTATAGGTCAGTGCAGAGCAGGGAGGGCCTTATGCCCTTTTTAGTGCCCGGCCAGGTTAGCCTGGAGCAAAAGTCAAGTGTTATTGACTTTTGTACACTAACTCTTGCTATGACTTATGAGTATGACCTTCGCACGTAGCCAAGGCCACTGCAATGCCGGCATGTTCGATTGGTAGGATCGGGATCCCGATCCACCGGATCCACTGGATTCGCACTCTTTCGATAGGTCGAATCTGGATCCGGATCCTTCGGATTTGGATCCGGTCAACCCACCTCGGGGAGCAGGGTTGACCGGATCCAACGGATCCAAATGTGACCTTTGTGCGTATATGGCGGGTAAACATCGTTTTTGTACACATTGTGGTACGCACACGTGGATCGAGATAGAGCTTGCCGACTTTTTGTACAACTGGCGCTGTGAGTACGACTTTTTATTACTTTCGTCAACATGGCAACAGTCAAGGCCCAAAAAAGTGTCCAGTTGACTCTGAAGCCAAGTGCAGGATCCGACGGATCTGAGATCTGGATCCCGATCCCGATCCTTACCAATCGAACATGCCCTTACACTGCATTGACATCATGCACGCTGACGTCAATATAATGTAGATGAATCACGTGCTACATCTCGCAGTCAGCGTGCACACATGCACCAGGGCCAAGGCGCACTGCATCATGTAAGACGAAAGAGGGAGGGAGAGAGATGAAGGCTAAGGCCCGGGTCACACCGAAACAAGCCACTTTGGGCTTGTTATCGCTGGCGCTCAGCTGGCTTGCGTGATCCCTATGACGCGGTCACACCAGACCTTGAGTGCAAAGCTTGAATGGCTTGTTTTTCTTACCCGCCAAATTTTGAATATCTCGAAACACACCAATGTTTGCAAGAAACCGGAAAGCAGAACGTTCGTGATCTAAAACTGTACTTGTTCTAGTGTTCAGTTTTGATGAAGAAGCAAAGGAAGCCCGGATTCTGAATTGCGAAGTCGTGCTCTTTTTATTTGTTCGGTGTGCATGGACGCGATGGTTCAGGTGGTGTTTCCTGATGTCGAGCTTTCTGCCCCGCCGGTTGCCGTTCTTGAACTCAGTTGCAATCCACTCTCTTCTTCGTACCCGGCTTTCTTCATGAATTCGGTCGTGAGTGTGGTGCCTTGTCTTGGCCTCAAACCACAGCTCCAACAATCTACGCAGCAGTCTAGAGGCACAGCGGCAGAAATCCATGGTCGTCGGACAAAATCCAAATCAAACTGAATACAGTGTAGTTGGATAGACACACTCCCGGTCAAAACCAAAGGCACAGGGATAGCACGGTTCCACGGACACAAGAAAGAACATCAAATTATCAGTTCATCATGTCAACTAGCTACATGGTGTGCTCCAAGCGCACTCAAATTATTTTTTGAATTTCGGCTTTCAGCCGCTTGTACAAGCTGTGGCTGAAACAAGCCGAAAAAAACGGCTGAGAGTCAGCCACGGCTGAAAGTCGCTTGTAGGACATTTTCAGCCATTTCCAAGGTAATAGTGACGTAAACAAGCGCTTTTTTCGGCTGAACGGCTGAATCGAGCTCGGTGTGACCGCGGCCTTACCGAGTGAGTCAGCTTTGCAGCCTGGAGGAGTGAAAATCCCTGGGTCCGCAAATCTGGGGTCAGTTCCATAACGAAAAGGCTTGACTCACGCGATCCGATGTCAAATCTGTACAGCTCTGCGCATCGACCACGGAGTCGGAAAATACACGTATTTTGCGACTCCCTGAAATCTAGCGTGCGGTTCTCCAGCCACCCAAGTCTCATGCGTAAATAGAATAGAAATATCCAAGAACGGCTTGACTACGACTCAGTAGATCAACGGATCTAAATACGTGTAAAGTGCTGTTGACAAAACTGTCAAGAGTCTGTCGACATTCCAATCACGTCGTCTCTGTACCATAATAGTCAGGTTTATGACGGGACTGCGGCCGCGCCCGCGGTGCCAAGAGCATAATCACTGACTCGGTGAGGTCGCAAGACCACGGAGAGGCGCGCGCACTGACCGTCCTTGTAGTCCATCGGCCAAATCTCAGAAAAGGCCTCTTTCGGAGAAGGTGATGCACTGAAGCTCCAACTAAACGCCCTTTGGCACACTAGCTCATGAGACCCCATAGAATACGAATCCGATTGTTGGACGTTGCCAATCCAGTGCAGGATAGTCGAACTGGGTCGAATACCTTCTTCCGATTTTCGTAATTTCGTCCACCATTACATCTTTCTCATCGACTTTTTTTCGCGTGGCGAATGTTCTTGAGCCGCTGAGCAGAATCTACGCACGCTCGAACACTTGAAATGCCTGCATGTTGACGGTTCGCAAGATTCTAGCGAGCTTGGTGGAAATCTATTATTTATTTGGACATTTTTGGGGAATCTGAACTAGAACGGTAGAAGCTCATTCAGAGAAGACGGCGTGTCGCACGCGATCACTGAAATAAACTATTTTTTTGCGGGCAAATAAACTATTTTTTTGCGGGCAAATAAACTATTTTTTTGCGGGCAATATCGCATAATATTGCCCGCGGCGCGAAAGGTGCTGATTCGCTGGAGTACGGGCAACAATCACGTGCCATCAAGAGTTCATAACCCCCAAGAGTGTGCAACTCCTGATCAGTCCCTGTATGGAAGCCCGCTCGGCGGAATTCCTTCATTGCGTCATTTTTGGTGCAGTGCGATGAGTCACGCCGATGAATTCTTCTAAAATTTACAGTCAAACCAGCATGCTTCCCCAGGGTAAACTGCCTAAACTGCGATTCTAGTCTGAGCCTCGAGTCAAGAAGCAAAAGTGAAACAAAGTATGCACACGAAAGACAAAACTATTTTTTCGATGCAATGGTGACTCTTCATCGCCTTCTTCTTTCACCAGTGCAGTCAGTCTCTTCAAGAACAATTTCTTCCCCAGGCCATCGGCATATTTCTGGTGCTTTCCTGGAAGATAATTTCAAATGGTTGAGGAACTTGAGAATACGTCGTCGAAGTAGCATTTTTCGGCTGAGTTGCACAGCTATCAGAATGATTGTCCTCGACGGCAATGCAATATTTTTAACAGCGTCCTCACTTCTTCCTGTCGCGATGTCCATGGATTCTTGGAGAAAGAGTTTGTTTTTGAGAAAGTACGACTTGTACGTCCGAAATGTCTTCAAAAAAAGCTTCGAAAAGTCGAGGCTACAGCCTTGAGTTAGGGGCGGTTCACAGTGGTTCAGGGTATAGTTTCCAGAAATCGCAAAGAACCCAAATTTACCTCGGATGACACGCTGCGCATGACGTAATGTAGGAATTTCGCCGAGCGCTGGGTCTATGCCCGTTGCACACTCTTGGGGGTTATGAACTCTTGGTGCCATGTGATAAAAATTGTTTTTGTCTTTATCATCTTGACAAATTATTGTGTATCATATTATCACATCCTTGAATGAATGTCACCAGTGAAAATGACAAAAATATACACCTGCATGTATGGGTCACTCTATTTTTTGAGTGTGTGCGTGCGTGCGTGTGTGTGTGGGTGTGGGTGCATGCGTGCGTGTGTGTGTGTGTGTGTTTGCGTGCAAGTCTTGATCTGTCTCATTCAGATATTGTTCGCTATCGTTGCTATAAAAGAAAATCTGTGGGTGCACATCCAGTGCATTTGCAGATTTGCGTACTTCTCTTGCGACGAGCGTGTACATGGTGGTGGTGTGTGTGCATGGGTTCATGTGTCTGGCCACGTGTCTGTATGTGTGTTGGAGGGGGGGGGGGGGGGGGGGGGTCGAAAATGAATGGTAATTGTTTTACTGAACCTCTGACTAATATCAAGAGTTATAACCTCTAACATTGTGCAACACCCGCATACCATGCTATCCCGACCAAATTTTAAGTTGATGTCTTTTTCACGATGCAATGCTCCTTCCACGGGTGATTCACGACATTTTGTACAGGGCGTGAATGAATCACATTTTTTTCTTGAACACATTTCTGCATGATCAACAGGGGATTTGTCCGCCACAATTCCTGCATACGTCTGATGTGTACAACAATGAGCATTGCATCATAACATATGAAGTCCACTGTTGAACATGAAATTCTGTCTGGACAGCACTCATAGCGGAGTTGCTCACTTTTGGGGATTATGTACTCTTGCTAATATTCTATTACTTTGTAGCCATGCAATATTATCCTGTTATGAGAGGACATGTATGTGTGCTTGACCGGCGTTAGGCTTCTTGGCAGACCTTGAGTAACTTGGACTGGCGACAGCAAGAAAACACAATAATATGATGCCTGGAAGGTTGAGAACATATTTCCCTGCACTGTGAACTACGCATATCATAAAACAGAGTCACACAACATCTTTGACACACTCAAGAGATGACTAATTGCCGCTGGAAAGCAAACTTGTTTCCTTCAAGTCAGCCATTTTATAACCAAGGCAACCTGTGCACTTGCTGCTGCGTCATACAAAACCAGATGCATGTGCCGATAAATTCCAGTGTTAAACAATACCTTAGGCCACGCTGTTTTTTTCTTATGTTTTGCGACACCTTATTCGATGAAATCAATGAGGGAGGGCGAAACAAATAAAAAAGCCATCCAAAAAAAAACAGTGTACGTGCATTGCATTTGTGTACAGTGAAGCTACGCGGCACTGCACTGTTCATGTACATGTACGTACATTGTCTGTGTATCCCCTCTGCCATGCTTGTGGTCCAAACACAGGCGGCATGATGATTGTGTGACTTGTGGCCCAGCTGTACATGACATGTGTGTGAGCTGAGATAACAATCATGTTCCGTTTTTTTCCTTTTGGGTTACATTTTCCGATTTTCTGGGTTTGCATTAACCCTTTCACTGCCAGCTGACCACTCAAGGTGACAAGGCGCTCCCTGCCAGGCTGTCAGCTGAGCTGTACACCCCCTCCCTGCCAGGCACTTTTTACCTCCAGCTCGAAAAATTGAAAGGCCTACTTTTCCTGGATTTTTTGGTACTTTCTGTACGGAATATCGCTTTCCAAAGTATACATCGTAGATAGACAACTCACAAAGGAAGCCATTGCCGTCGAAAAAAATCGCAAAATCCGAAGTACAAACGTGCTGCGCGATCTAGCGGCAGCCGCTGTGCAAAAATGCGTGTCACGTCATGCGAAAGTGCGCCGTGCGCCGCATGCGCTACATACACTATGTAGTATGTACACGATCGGCCCGGACACTCGCGAAGTAAAGTTAGTTAGTTGTTGTTTTGGAGAGAGAAGCAGATCCTTTTTTTTTTTCGTTCGCAGGGATTGAAAGATATGCCAGTGGACAGGAGAGCTACAACACTGGAAGCAGAAGAGATGGCTTGCGGAATCTTCTCTATCTTCGTGGCAACAGGACTTCAGTTGCGAGAGACTTTCGTCCTGTCGTTGCGGACGAAATTCTTGTTGCTGCCACCAGAAAACTCGGAGAACGAAACGTTCGTAAGTCGTTTGGTGAAGCGGATCGTGTCGGTGAACGGCTGCGGAATGTTCTGCCGCCATGGTGGTCGTTTGTTCTCCCAATTAGCAGCAGTCCAAATACTTTTCAACTTCGGAGAGTGAAGCGCTTCCCTGTTCCGTTGACAAGCGCGGCGTTCGCGGGTGTAATTCACTTTCGCATCAGCTTGCAGTAGATCGTCAGGTATTGAGCCAGAGGTAGGTGTCGTTGTAGAAAGAATATAATTATGTTGTAGCTGACATACCTGTAGTGTCTCTTGTCCGTGCTGGTCGCCATTGTAACGTGGTAATTCTTAGAAAATTTTAGTTCTGGACCCAGTGACCGCCGCCAGCGCTGTTTCCGTCAAGTTTGCAGTGAATGCGTCCGCGAGGAATCTATCGTCTGGTTGTCTCTACCCGTGACTCCAACCGCCTATCGCAACGGATAGCCGTCTGGAGTCTTGGGTAATAGCTAGGCATCAAGTCTGAACCAAATTCCATGCTCCGTGCAATGAAAGTTGACGGGAAAGAGGAAAATACTCGCACCGACTCAGCGAGGTGGAAGTGCGTGAGAACCGGTTTCTTCCTCGCCGATCGGCTAAAAATCGGATGCGGATTTTCAACGACGCTGGTTCGATTTTTTTCAAATGGCAACCCATACTTCTGGAAGCGTATTTCGATGGGTATGGACATCTTCCAGGGCCCAGTGGCCGTCTACCACGGCTAAACATCTCCAATATTCGAAAATAGAGGCACAAACTGGGTGAGGTCTGCCTGTCGACGGAAGTCGACAACAGCACTGGGGACTGCATGTTTACTCGTCGACGCAAGTCGACAATGGCACTCGGAGTGCATGAATGCGCTGTCGACTACAGTCGACAGCGGCAGTGAAAGGGATTTGTATTGCATTTTCCCCAAAAAAATTGTTCCTTTTTTATTTTATTTTTTTAACTCCGGCTGTGAAATACATGCGCGCGGGGGACGCGAAACACAGATAAAAAACGGTGTGGCCTTACATTGAAAAAAACTTCTTTTCAAATGTTTCCTACGCCACAGCATACATTGAGTACCAGTGGTGTCCTCCTTTTTGTAGCTAAAGGCAACTTCAGGATAATCATGCATTATGATGTTTGTTGTTGATTGTAGCTACTGAACGCTAAATGAGTGGCAAAGTCTATTTGCGATTTGGAGTTGAAAAGGGAATTGGATTCTTGCTCCTGCAACATTAAACCCAGTGGCTGTTGCCGTCATGTTGTGAAGTTACTATGAAGATTTGTAGAGTATTCCCATGAGTATTTATGTGCTGCTGTCTGGCCAGGCAAACACTACGTGCTTTGATTTCATATATGCCATGTCATGTCCGTAGAGATCCTCAAGTGTGCTCAACATTCTACTTGCTACTAAAGCATTTAATTCTTATCTGTACACTTCTACTCAACTCTCAATCCAGGCAGGAGTGGCACAGTATGCCTATGAGAGTCTATTGTATTGTGATGTTTTGCATACGAAGTAGTGGTTGCGACTTCGGCGATGATTTTGTAAGAAAGGTTTGCTCCCCACACCGGAGCTCGCGCTATTCCGCCGACTTTACTTGACACTTGACTGACTCACGACTGCCATCCAGAGCACACGAGAAGTCCATCGAACCTTCGACTCGTCAAACCTGCAAGAAAGCACCACTCCCTGCTCAATACACAGTGTTTCGGGGAATTCACCCCTCATCAGTTAAGCTTGAGTAGGCTGAGGAAGATTGTGCCTGAAGAGCACCACTTATATAGTGCTCTCCAGGCACAAACATCACCAGGGATACAAACTTACAGAGACACTCTGCTTCCAGCGCGACAAACACCTCGTGAACACCAGATAGCAGCGTGAGTCAGTGTCGCTCCTGGATGGTGAGACAGACGTCGAGGACCCTCGGTCATTCGCAACGCTGTCACCTCCAAACCAACTAGTCGCCAGCCCGCGCTGGGCACAGCAGTACGAAGTAGTGGTTGCGACTTCGGCGATGATTTTGTAAGAAAGGTTTGCTCCCCACACCGGAGCTCGCGCTATTCCGCCGACTTTACTTGACACTTGACTGACTCACGACTGCCATCCAGAGCACACGAGAAGTCCATCGAACCTTCGACTCGGCAAACCTGCAAGAAAGCACCACTCCCTGCTCAATACACAGTGTTTCGGGGAATTCACCCCTCATCAGTTGAGCTTGAGTAGGCTGAGGAAGATTGTGCCTGAAGAGCACCACTTATATAGTGCTCTCCAGGCACAAACATCACCAGGGATACAAACTTACAGAGACACTCTGCTTCCAGCGCGACAAACACCTCGTGAACACCAGATAGCAGCGTGAGTCAGTGTCGCTCCTGGATGGTGAGACAGACGTCGAGGACCCTCGGTCATTCGCAACGCTGTCACCTCCAAACCAACTAGTCGCCAGCCCGCGCTGGGCACAGCAGTACGAAGTAGTGGTTGCGACTTCGGCGATGATTTTGTAAGAAAGGTTTGCTCCCCACACCGGAGCTCGCGCTATTCCGCCGAATTTACTTGACACTTGACTGACTCACGACAGCCATCCAGAGCACACGAGAAGTCCATCGAACCTTCGACTCGGCAAACCTGCAAGAAAGAGCTCCGGTGTGGGGAGCAAACCTTTCTTACAAAATCATCGCCGAAGTCGCAACCACTACTTCGTACTGTTGTGCCCAGCGCGGGCTGGCGACTAGTTGGTTTGGAGGTGACAGCGTTGCGAATGACCGAGGGTCCTCGACGTCTGTCTCACCATCCAGGAGCGACACTGACTCACGCTGCTATCTGGTGTTCACGAGGTGTTTGTCGCGCTGGAAGCGGAGCGTCTCTGTAAGTTTGTATCCCTGGTGATGTTTGTGCCTGGAGAGCACTATATTAGTAGTGCTCTTCAGGCACAATCTTCCTCAGCCTACTCAAGCTCAACTGATGAGGGGTGAATTCCCCGAAACACTGTGTATTGAGCAGGGAGTGGTGCTTTCTTGCAGGTTTGCCGAGTCGAAGGTTCGATGGACTTCTCGTGTGCTCTGGATGGCAGTCGTGAGTCAGTCAAGTGTCAAGTAAAGTCGGCGGAAAAGCGCGAGCTCCGGTGTGGGGAGCAAACCTTTCTTATGTTTTGCATAGTTATGACAAACATAGCATACATTAGCATTGACTGGAATTTCTCTCATTTTGTTTGGTGTACTACAGGTGTAGCCATGGCAATGGAGACTCTTCCCGAGGAGTGGTACCTGCTCAGCCTTGTACGGAGGAACGATCATCAGGAGTTGAGGAAGGCAATCCTTCAAGAGGACGGTACCTTGAAGGAAGGTGTAGAAAACCAGACATATATCAACAGTGACGGAGAGGAGGAGCCATTACTGGTATGTAATATGCACATAGTTATACACATACACACTGACATACACAGAAACACAAACACACACACACACACACACACACACACATACACATACACACACACACACATACACCTGGTCCTGGTCCTGGTATACACTGCCATGTAGGTCACGTGTTTCTCGTTGAGCGAGACGGAGACGAGAGGAGACATGAGCGTTGGTTTCGGGATAAGTCGTTTCGCCTTTTGAAACGCCTCTGGCAATTCTGACATTGCAATTGGAACTTGTCCCTTTCATCAGCAGCTGGGCGCCTGGTGGATCGGTTGCAGTTGTGGATAGCAAAGCCCCGGATCGACTTGCAGCAACGTTCACAAATGGGACAGTGAGCGGTACAGCACGGTTTCCGAATACATAGGCGTACAGGTGAAGAGCTTGTGGCATTGGCAACATTCAGGGCAGAACTGGACTGGGCACAGCGATGGACTGCAATGCCACCCGCACTCCGAAACCATCGGTGACACTGGGAGCACTGGCGGCTGTTGGCTTGCTGCTGGACTGGTCACAGACATGTACATTATGTACGCGCTAGGGGTGAAAGGATTATGTGGTATAGTCGATAAATTAGTCGAAAAAATCTAGTCGATTACGATTTTTCTAATCGCTACAGCATTTTCGTACGACATACGGTACGACGAAATATCCGGCATGTGCAGTGTGTCTACATGACTTTACTGCGTGCAGCACATGTACCAGAGTACGAGTGGATGCGCGCTCACAGCGAGTTGCTCATGCTCTGGATACACACTACACGCGTAGACTCTACCCGGTAGATCTACCTGATGTACTCTCTAGATCTATTGTATGACACGCGGCTCTTTTCTCTGCACCGTACACTGATTCGTGCCCGCGAACTTTCGTTCCGGTTGCTTCACTAAACTCACTGTTCTGGACAAGTAGCCTTCAGAATCAGTTTGTGCCTGTGCGACGGTCGATGTTTCCTTTATTTTATTCTCTTCGGAGTTCCAAAATTAATTGTAGTTGATGCAAAATGGTGAGTTTTTCGTCAGTGGTGCTTAATCGATAATAATCGATAAGTAATCGATATGTTTTGGATTAACCGTTAAGGAATATCCCTTAACCCTTTCACTGCCGCTGTCGACTCCAGTCGACAGCCCATTCATGCACTCGGAGTGCCGCTGTCGACTGCAGTCGACCAGCAAGAATGCAGTTCCCAGTGCCGCTGTCGACTGCAGTCGACAGGCCGACTTCGCCCAGTTTGGGCCACTATTTTGGGGTATTGGAGATGTTTAGCTGCCATAGAGGGTTACTGGGCCCTGGAAGGGGTCCATATCCATTGATTTACGCTGCCAGGAGTAGGGGTTGCCATTTGAAAAAAATTGAACCAGCGTCGTTGAAAATGTGTATCCAATTTTTAGCCGAGCGGCGCTGAAAAAATCGGTTCCCACGCACTTCCATCAGCTTGCAGTAGATCGCCAGGTATTGAGGTAGGTGTCGTTGCAGAAAGAATAATATTATTATACTTGTAGCTGACATACCTGTAGTGTCCCTTGACCGTGCTGGTCGCCATTGCAACGTTTTAGGTCTCAGGAAAATTGAGTTCTGGACGCGGCAATCCCGTCAACTTTCTTTGCATAGAGCATGGAATTTGGTTCAGACTTGATGCCTAGCTATTACCCAAGACTCCAGGCGGCTATCCATTGCGACAGGCGGTTGGAGTCACGGGTAGGGAACCAAACGACGGATTCCTCACGAACGCATTTTGGATGCAGCTATGTACAAAATTGACGGAAACAGCGCTGGCGGCGCTCGCCGCGTCCAGAACTCAATTTTCCTGAGACCTAAAACGTTGCAATGGCGACCAGCACGGTCAAGGGACACTACAGGTATGTCAGCTACAAGTATAATAATATTATTCTTTCTGCAACGACACCTACCTCAATACCTGGCGATCTACTGCAAGCTGATGCGGAAGTGCATTACACCCGCGAGCGAAGCGCTTGTCAACGGAACAGGGAAGCGCTTCATTCTCCGACGTTGAAGAGATGTGCTTGGACTGCTGATAATTAGGAGAACAAAGGACCACCACGTCGGCAAAACAATCCGCGGCTGTTCAGCGACACGATCCGCCTCACGAAACGAGTCGCGACCATTCCCCAAGTTTTCTGCAAGCAACAAGAATTGCGTCCGCAGCGACAGGACGAAAGTCTCTCGCAAACTGAAGTCCTGTTGCCACGAAGACAGGGAAGTTTCAGCAAGCACTTTCTTCTGCTTCAAGTGTTGTAGCTCTCCGGTCCACTGGCAGATCTTTCAATCCCACCGAACGAAAAACAGGATTTCCTTCTCTCTCCAAAACAACAACTAACTAACTTTACTTCGCAACTGGCCGGGCCGTACACCTGGTACACATGGTGCACACGCAGTGTGTGTAGTGCATGCGGCACGCGGCGCACTTTCGCATGACATGACATGACTTGTTGCACAGCGGCTGGAGCTAGAAAGCTCAGCGCGCTTGTACTTCGGATTTTGCGATTTTTTTCGAGGGCAATGGCTTCCTTGATCAGTTGGCTACCTACGATGTATACTTTAGAAAGCGATATTCCATACAGAAAGTACCAAAAAATCCAGGAAAAGTTGGCCTTTCGATTTTTTGAACTGGAGGTAAAAAGCGCCTGGCACTGGGGAGTGCACAGCCCAGCTGACAGCCTGGCACTGAGTACCTTGTCACTTGAGCAGTCAGCTGGCAGTGAAAGGGTTAATCGTTTCACCCCTAGTACGCGCTGAAAAATAGAACATGTTTGAGTTTTCATTTAGGTTCGTTCCACACGCATGACGCACCAAAAGGCAGCAAAAATGAATAAATGTGTGGTTTCACGAGTAAACGTGCCAGTTGTGATCACAGCTTGTGTTTATCCACTGTCCACTGGACTATGCTGTGGCTTGACTTCACCGAGTATCATCGCCATTCCCTGATTCCTCCAGCAATTTCAATGGACAGACTCACTGTTTCACTGAAAAGATACTTTTGAACAAGGTGACTACTCCTACCGTTGGAGTTCCTGCTTTTTTGGCCTACTATCTTCTTGACTACCGATATGTTTTTCTTGTGCGATGTTGTCTTCGCAAACTGCTGCCCGGTCAACAATCGTACACGATCTCCCAGATACACCTGACACAGCCGCGCAATACGCATGTGTCTTGAGATGACTTTATAGAACGGAGTTCCAAACTTGGAGACGAGTCTTGTCCAGTGATGTGAAGTGATTTTCAGGAAAGCTGCGACGGGTGTTCTCAAACCAGAAAAGGTGACGTTCGCCAGCCCTTGGCTACTGTCCTACACTCCGGCGTAACAGAAACTTCCACCAGTCCTACACTCAATCGTGGAAGAAACTTGCCATATTCTTCATTTGGGAAATGTGAAAGTTTGATTCTCCAAGTTGACACTGAGCTGCGATCATAGAACGTTGTTGTGAGTTTCAAAAGCTAGCATCAGCCCCAAAAATGGTGGGGCATTCCCCGGGTGTGACTTGTGAGCGCATGTGTGCGCTCTTGTGTGTGTGTGTGTGTGTGTGTGTGTGTTGTGTGTGTGTGTGTATGTGTGCGTGAGTGCGCGGGCATGTGTCCTCTCCTCTCCATGAATGAATAATGTTATGAAACAGATACACGACAGGACAGGTGTGCATGTGTGTGTTGGTGGGGGGGGGGGGGGAGGGGGGGGGGGGGAGGGGTGCATGGTTTTGAGGGCTGGCTTATGTGTATGTGTGTGTGTGTGTGCGTGTGAGTGTGTGTGTGTGTGTGTGTGTGTGTGTGTGTGTGTGAGTGTGTGTGTGTGTGTGTGTGTGTGTGTGAGTGTGTACTCAGCACCGGTAGATGCCCAGCATCCCCCTCCCGTCACCTGCTACACCTGCGACCGACAGTTTGCACGCCCCAGTGATCGCGCACGCCACAAGTGTAAGGTTGAGCGTGCGAAGCCGGTTGCGGAGCAGAAAGGTGCATGCCAGTGTGGAGAGTGTGGCCGTTGGCTGAAGTCCCGTGGAAGTCTGGCAAGGCACAAGTGTACTTACCCCCAGTCAGCAGTCGGTGCGCCCCTGCCGCTGCCTGCTTCTCCGCTGTGCTGCGTCGCTCACTGCCAGGCTTGTGACCGCTGCTTTGCGTCTACACGTGGCCGCGCCCGTCATCGCTGCTCACGGTCTTGTAGTCGTCCGACCGTTCAGGACCGTCAGGGTTTCACATGTGTTTGCGCCTGCTCCCGCCGATTTCGCTTACCGCATCACCTGGACTGTCACAGGGCTGTGTGCTCCTCCTCTCT